>NC_136746.1:31108785-31231285 GCF_936440315.1 Barbus barbus | reverse complement strand
TGTGTGTGTGTGTGTGTGTGTGTGTGTGTTGATCTGCTGTCTCTCACTCTGTGTGTGTGTGTGTGTGTGTGTGTTGATCTGCTGTCTCTCACTCTGTGTGTGTGTGTGTGTGTGTGTGTGTGTGTTGATCTGCTGTCTCTCACTCTGTGTGTGTGTGTGTGTGTGTGTGTTGATCTGCTGTCTCTCACTCTGTGTGTATCTGTTGATGTTCAGGGGAAGCACAGAGACAACACGCCGTATGGGGAATATGGAGGCTGGTACAAATCCTGTAAAGTCAACAGGTAACACACACACACACACACACACACATCAGGCAGCAGACAGATGTACACACATCCGTGTGTCTAGCTCTTCATCAGGGTTTCCCTGTATTCTGATTTGATTCTCTAATGGATGTAAATCGTGTTCTCCTTCAGTACAGAGTCTCTCACAAGCTGCTTCATCACTGACAAACCCTCCAAACCATTTGTTTGTTTTTACAGTTGATTATTGATGAATATTCCCCTCATCCAGCCCTCTTTCTGTTATCAGTCTTATAAATGATCCAGTCAGAAACTAAGAAAGCCTGTTTCCTACACAGGAAAAAAACTATTAAACAAGGTGATAATGTGACAATTTTATCTCACAATTCTGACTTTTGTCTTGTCCCAAGCCTTACCTACATTCATAGATCAAGTAGGGCTGTTGATCCTTGGTGATTTCAGTTCCCACACAGCAAAGTGTATTCCTATTTCTCACAAGTTCACCACTCCTATTCAAGAATCAATTATTTGTTTATAGATAAATCTCTCCTTCCTTCGGTTGAACAAATCGATTATTTACCTATTGTGGAATCAGACCATGCTCCCGTGCTTTTAGATCTTATTTGCAATTTGAGGTATAATGAAAAACCTTTGTGGAGACTAAATACATCCTTATTATCAGATCCTGCATTCTGTACATTCATAAATACAGCTATAGATAATGTCCTATTACACAATAGGTCTACATTGTAGGAGACACTTAAAGTAGTAATCAGGGGAGAAATAATTTAAAATACTTCCACTCTCAATAAAAAACATAAACAAAGACTAGATGATTTAATTGATTCTATTAAAAGATTATATCACCTGTATTCCACATGTCCCTCACCTGAACTCTGTAAGCAAAGGTTGAACCTTCACGTTCAGTATACTCTGCTATCAACAAATAAAACTGAATGCTGTTTATTACGTTCTAAAGGATATATATATGAACATGGACGACTTTTAGCCCACCAATTAAACTCTAAAGCTGCCTCTCAAATTATACCTCAAATTAGCAACAGTGACAATGATTTAATAGCTAATCCCATTGAAATTAATAACACTTTTACAAACTACTTTTTCATTTTGTATACTTCTGAAAGCCCTGAATCTAACTCTGTAATAATGTTGGAATTATTAGACCATGTAGATGTTCCCACCCTTAACTCTGAGCAGAAAACCTGTTTACATAAGAATATACAAGAAGACATTTTATTATTTTATAATTTTTTCATTAATGCAGAATAAAAAAACTCCTGGCCCTGATGGCTACCATATAGATTTTTATAAAACATTAGCAGATAAATTATTGTTCTTGACATGTTTGTGGATTCTTTGGAAAAGGGTAGCCTGCCACAAACCTTAAATGAAGCAAACATTATTCTTTTGTTAAAACCTGGTAAAGATCCTGTGAAATGTAATTCTTACAGGCCAATCTCTCTCCTTAACTCCGATTATTAAAATTTTGGCAAAAATCCTTGCTTTGCGTTTAGATACAGTAATAGACAATTTGATTTCAAAAGAACTACCTAAATTTCTACATAAATCCTTTTTTCAGAATTTAGACAGACTGATCTCATCATTTATATGGGGTGGAAAAACACCTAGGATTCGGAAGGAATTTCTCCAAAGACAAAAATCTCAAGGTGGATTGGCACTTCCTAATTTTAGATATTATTACTGGGCTGCAAATATTTCAAAAGTACTTTATTGGCTTCCGATCCCCAAAGATGTCTGGTGTATTTCAGAGGCGAATTCTTGTATTTCTTCATCTCTTCCTGCTTTAGCTTTATCCAAACTGCCCCTTTGTATTTCATTGTGTACTCAGTGCCCAGTTGTAGCAAACACACTCAAGATTTGGTTTCAATTTAGACAATGTTTTGGTTTCAAAGATTTCTCCATAACCAGCCCTATATGCAAGAATCCCCTATTGCTTCCAGGTCAGTTGGACTCAGTCTTTAGTCAATGGCAACAGCTGGGCCTTGTCAAATTCAGTGATCTTTTTATTAATGATGTCTTTGCCCCATTCTCAACTCTCTCTTCAAAATACACTCTGCCGAGATCACATGTGTTTAGATATTTTCAAGTGCGGCATCTAATCCAGAACCATTGTCACCATATCCCTCCACTCCTCCTAGTACAGGATTGGATGCAGATTTAAATATTCCCTTACATTTGAAGGGAGTCATTTCTAATGTATGTAACACTTTAATGTCAATAAAAAATATGAATCTAGACAAAATTCATGCAGAATGGTCAAAGGATTTGTGAATGGATATATGAGAGGAGACCTGGAAGCATGCATTACTCCGAGTGAATGAACGACCTCCTGTACTCGTTTAGGCTTAATTCAGTTCAAGGTCCTCCATAGACTTTACTACAGTAAGTAAGAGGGAGTAGAAGAAAGGGGGGGGGAAATTAAGAGAATCTTTGTCAACTCTTTGTATATAATGTCACCCTGTTCTTCCTTCAATAAAAAAAAAATATATAAAAAAATAAAAAAGAATTGTGAGATCAAGTCAAATGTGTATAATGCATACAATTGCAAGAAAAAGTCATAATTGTGAGATTATAAGAAAAAAAGTTGCAATTACATATTTTACTTTTCATTCCGTGGCAGAAACAGGATTCCATAATAATCATGAGTCGACTGTCCAAATGAATCTGACTGAATCACAAACGGTTTCAGTCCTTTGTATGCAAGCAGGTTTGATCAATAATGATGTGAATCTGGCAGCACTAGTTCTGATTCTAAACAGCTGATGTGATTGCTGAATGCTATTGAAATGATTCTCAGGTCAGGTCAGGCTTAGATATATCAGTCATGTTTAACTGTTAAAGGGTCTAGTGACTCCTCCTGACTCATCTAAACACTGATACAGAATCATCACATCCCTGCATCTCATGTTAAAACAGTGAGTTTATCCTGATCAATCAATCAGAAGACAGTCATAAGAGCTGATATTCCTCGTGATGACGCTGTTGTTTCTCTGCAGCCCGACGGTCAACACGACGCTGAGGAATCTGGGCGCTCTGTACCGCAGACAGGGCAAGCTGGAGGCAGCGGAGACACTGGAGGAGTGCGCCGTGAGATCCCGCAAACAGGTGTGTGTGTGAGAGTGTGTGAGAGTGTGTGTGTGTGTGTTTGTTTGTTTGAGTGAGTGAGTGTGTGTGTGTGTGTGAGAGAGTGTGTGAGTGTGAGAGTGTGTGAGTGTGAGAGTGAGAGTGTGTGTGTTTGAGTGAGTGTCTGTGTGAGTGAGTGTGTGTGTGTGTGTGAGAGAGTGTGAGAGTGTGTGAGTGTGAGAGTGAGAGTGTGTGTGTGTGTGTGTGTGTTTGAGTGAGTGTCTGTGTGAGTGGTTGTGTGTGTGTGTGTGTGTGTGTGTGTGTGTGTGTGTGTGTTTGAGTGAGTGAGTGTGTGTGTGTGTGTGTGTGTGTGAGAGAGTGTGTGAGAGTGTGTGAGTGTGAGAGTGAGAGTGTGTGTGTGTGTGTGTGTTTGAGTGAGTGTCTGTGTGAGTGGTTGTGTGTGTGTGTGTGTGTGTGTGTGTGTGTGTGTGTTTGAGTGAGTGAGTGTGTGTGTGTGTGTGTGTGTGTGAGAGTGTGAGAGTGTGTGAGTGTGAGAGTGTGTGTGTGTGTGTGTGTGTTTGTTTGAGTGAGTGTGTGTGTGTGTGTGTGTGTGTGTGTGTGTCTGTGTCTGTGTCTGTGTGTGTGTGTGTGTGTGTGTGTGTGTGTGTGTTTGTTTGAGTGAGTGTGTGTGTTAGTGTGAGAGTGTGTGTGAGAGTGTGTGTGTGTGTGTGTGCGTGCGAGTGTGTGTGTGCGAGTGTGTGTGTGCGAGTGTGTGTGTGTGTGTGTGTGTGTGTGTGTGTGTGTGTGTGTGCGAGTGTGTGTGTGTGTGTGTGTGTGTGTGAATGACTGACTGACTGTGGTTTCATGTGCTTTCTTTCATCTCTTTCCTTCTGCTTCTCTCTGGATCCAGAGCAGCTCTGTGAGTCTTCTGAAGATGTTCATCAGTGATGTAGCTCGTGTGTTAGATTGCACGGTTCTTCATGCTGTGCTGCATGTGTTATAGTGTTCATTCTGTCAACTGCTTTTCATTTAAATTAGTCTCTCAGTTTTTATCACATAGTCGTCTGTCCTGTTTTTGTTAAATCAGGCTTTTAGTCTGAGAATTGAAGTCTAGTTCATTCAATTAAATCTTAGTCGTATTTTACTCAAGCTGCATAATGGTTAAACTGATAATCACTATTATTTTGCTAAAAGTTATAATTGCAATTACTGTGCATGATTGTTGCACTTTCACCTATAAGCACAAATCAAGAGAATGTCACTCACTCGCATGCTTTATTTATTATATGTGTCCCTGGAGCACAAAAACCAGTCATAAGGGTCATTTTTTTAAAATTGAGATTTATTCATTATCTGAAAGCTGAATAAATAATCTATAATAATAATAAAGAACAATATTTGGCTGAGATACAACTATTAGAAAATCTGGAATCTGAGGGAGCAAAAAAATCTAAATATTGAGAAAATCTCCTTTAAAGTTGTTCAAATGAAGTTCTTAGCAATGCATATTACTAATCAAAAATGAAGTTTTGATATATTTACAGTAGGACATTTACTAAATATCTTCATGGAACATGATCTTAATATCCTAATGATTTTTGTCATAAAAGAGAAATGTATAATTTTGATCCATACAATGTATTGTTGTCTATTGCTACAGATATACCTGTGCTACTGATGACTGCTTTTGTGCTGCAGGGTCATTATCAGGTCATTATCTGAAATATAAACACACACTCTGTACATTGTCAAAACTGGTGAAACTCAAAAGCTTCTTTTAAAATCTACAATCTAAGATATCAAAAATCGAAGAGGTGCTGACGTCAGCGTGTTTATTCAGCCTCAATTGTAAACAATACAGTCGAGATCATGTTTGGATTTATTAGTTTATAACCGGCTTCATTTGATCAGAAGATCTCAATACAGATTGATAAACGCCTGCTTTTATGTTCGCCCATGTTTTCAGATCATCAAACCTTTTTCTGTAATGTAGGAGAGTGTGTGTGCGAATGGTTGCCAGGTTGGGCAGATAAATTAAACATCGGGCAGAAAGATTTGTCGTTTTAAGAGAGAAGCTCAGAGTGGGGGATTTAGACATTCTGTATATAAAGAGTTTTGATTTTTGAAACCTCATTTGAGTCTTTGTTGGTCAGCAGCGCTGCACGTCTCAGTTAGTGTCAGTCGTGATAGATCGAGCGTGAGGAGCTGATCTGATGTGTGCTGTGGGTCTGTGCTGGTCAGGGTCTGGATCCGGTCCATCAGACGCGTGTGGTGGAGCTCCTGAAGGAGGACGGCCGGCGCAGCAGAGACAGTCTGTCCAGTGTGAAGTATGAGAGCGGCTCTGAGGCCGGAGATGAAGTGAGTATGGCCATCGAGTGGAGCGGGGTGAGTACACATCCACAGAGCACAGAAACACCGACCGCAGACAGCAGCCCTCAACACGTGCCCTCATAGAAGCTCCATCGTCCAACTCATGAACAAATGACTCTTATGAACCGGCTCTTTTTAGTGAATCAAAACATGCAGCACCATGAGATTAGTGGCACGTTTTGAGCGGCTGATCTGTTCCTGGTCTTCAGGAGCTGATTGTGTGTCCTGGCATGATTGTGCTGATTTAACATGCTGCATGTGTGTGTGTGTGTGTGTGTGTGTGTGTGTGAGTGTGTGAGAGCATCTCTGAACACACACTCCTCCTGCAGCGCTGCAGATCTCACAACAACACATGTCCAAGTCTCGCCCCAAAATCATGAAATTATATTTAGCATAAAATTAAGCCTGTTTTTATTACCTTTAAAATTATTTTTTACTTTATTTTTTTACATTTTAAAATATTTTTATTATATTATTATTTTAGTGCTGTCAAATGGTTAATCGCATCCAAAATAAGTTTTTGTTTACATAATATGTGTGTGTACTGTGCATATTTATATATAAATCCACACACATACATGTATATATTTCAGAAACATTTTATATTTCTATATTAGATATTTTTATTTTCTAATTATATTCTTATTACTATAATAATGATGCAGTGATTTTTTTTTTTTTTTTTTTTTTTTTTTTTAATGAATCAGCATTAATTGAAGACAGTTCAACACATGCTGCCATATAAATGCTATTTTTCATATTTCATTAATGATAATCACTGTTCCTGAATGTCATGAACATACTGGCACTGGGTCTAAATTTAAGCTTCATTGTCTTGATGCTGTTCTTGTGATTTTGGGATGAACTATGGCCATAGTTAACTAAAACTAAAACTAAAAAAAAAAAAAACATTTTCTTCACGTGAAATAAAAAAACAACTGAATTTTTTTTTTTTTTTTATTTCAGCTAGTTGCCAAGGCAATGTTTCTTATTTTAATTGTTTAATTAATATTATGTACTAAAATAACAAACTCAAACTACACAGACACACAGTATATTAAAAACAAGAACAACAACACAAAACCCAGCTAAATTACTAAAACATGAACTAAAATGAAAATAAAAACAGAGAATGTGACAATAAACAGATTTGTATCACACTGAGCAGTGTGTGATGTCCATTGGTCCAGTTGTGTGTGTGTGCTGTGTTCAGGATGCTCAGTGTGATGTCATATCCTGCATGTGAAGCTCCAGCGTGTCGTTGATGTGTGTGATCATTAACACCAGCACTGCTGCAGCTCTCACCGCCTGTGATGGAAATCATCATCATCATCATAGCACTCAGATCTCATGCTTTACACAGAGTCTTAAAGGAACAGTTCACCCAAAAACCAGCACGGACTGGCCTGGACTGGCTTTCAGTCACTGTGTGTTTGAGACGAGTTAAAACATGTGAATGAACCTGTCAAACACACACGGAAGCAGTCACATGCAGCGCTGCTTCTCCTGTTTGAAGGATCTTTAGATATTTCACCTGGAAAATAAGCAAAAACAACTAACAGCTAAAGCTCACTAAGCAGTCATTTTTGCATTGTGTAGTTGTGTAGTTGTGTAGTTGTGTAGTTGTGTGTGTGTGTGTGTGTG
The DNA here is from genome assembly GCF_936440315.1 of Barbus barbus. Taxonomy (NCBI): domain Eukaryota; kingdom Metazoa; phylum Chordata; class Actinopteri; order Cypriniformes; family Cyprinidae; genus Barbus; species Barbus barbus. Next base: position 31,223,924 of record NC_136746.1, on the reverse strand, counting down.
TGTGTGTGTGTGTAGTTGTGTGTGTGTGTAGTTGTGTGTGTGTGTGTGTGTGTGTAGTTGTGTAGTTGTGTAGTTGTGTGTGTGTGTAGTTGTGTGTGTGTGTGTGTGTGTGTGTGTGTGTGTGTGTGTGTGTGTGTGTGTGTGTTTTGGTGTATGTTTTATGTGATTTGGTGTGTGTTTCTGTGATTTCTCAGGCAGTGCATGTAAGACTGTGGATGTGAAGACGACTTTCGTACTCAGAATAAATCACACTTGCATTCTCGTCTGTTTCTGTTCTGATCTGCGTTCACATCAGACGTCATTAGAGTTTCTGTTTCAGTGGAATTTCAGTCCATCTCAAGAGGGCCAAAAATTACACACTTAGTTGCTTGACTTTTTTAATTTTCCTGTTTTTATTTTGAGTGATTATCTCTGTGTATTGATATTGGAAATCCCCCAGTATGGGGTTGGTACTGGAGTGGTTTAGCTGTTCTCGTGGGTTCACCGAGGCCCTCTAGTGGTCGACTTGTAATGCTTACATTGCATCTGTTCATTTTACATTTACATTTAGTCATTTGGCAGACGCTTTTATCCAAAGCCACTTACAATTGGGGAATACAAGAAGCGATTAATCTTGAAGAAGCAATCAGACAGAGGAAGTGCTCGTAACACCAAGTCTCAGTTATTGTTCAAATAAGTACAAGCTAGTAAGGGAGGGAGAGAAAGATAGAGGGAAAGAGAGTTTTTTTTTTTTTTTTTTTTTTGAGTTTAGGATGAAGTCAAGTACTGCCGAAAGAGATGAGTTTTCAGTTGTTGCTTGAAGATTGCCAGGGATCCGGCGTTCCGGATAGGGGTGGGAAGATTATTCCAGCAGCCAGGAATGGTGAACGAGAATGTTCTGGAGAGGGATTTTGAGCCTCTCTGTGATGGTACCACAAGGCGTCGCTCACTAGCAGATCTCAGACTTCTGGAGGGGATGTAGGTTCGTAATAGTGAGTGGAAGTAGGAGGGTGCTGAGCCTGTGGTAGTTCTGTATGCAAGCATCAGTGACTTGAACTGGATGCGAGCTGCCACTGGTAGCCAGTGCAAGGAGATGAAGAGAGGTGTAACATGCGCTCTTTTGGGCTCGTTGAAGATCAGTCGTGCCGCTGCATTCTGAATCATTTGTAGAGGTTTGATTGTGATTGATTTTACACCATGTCCTCTAACCAGACTCTCACAGTTTCTCTCTATTAGAGCACTTGAGATGGACTGATCCAGACTGATCACAAACACTGTGTGTGTGTGTGTGTGTGTGTGTGTGTGTGTGTGTGTGTGTGTGTGTGTGTGTGCGTGTGTGTGTGTGTGAGTGTGCGTGTGTGTGTGTGCGTGTGTGTGTGTGCGTGTGTGTGTGTGTGTGCGTGTGTGTGTGAGTGTGTGTGCATGCCTTCATAGTGCCTGCATGAGTCTGTGCTGCACCATCACTAACCTCACCAGCCACGTCGCCGCAACTGTTGCCATGACAACCAATCAGCCAATCAGCAGCTTTTCCCAGCAGCGTCGTGAGTCTGAGTAGATGAAGTAACCGAAGGCCTCTACGATCAGTTTACGATGCTCTTGGGAAACGCAGTTGTGATCAGTTTTTCCTGACGCAGTGGATGGTACTCCTCCCTTCATCACTGGACGAGCGGCACCTGTTAGATCTGAGAGAGAGAACCTCAACATCCAGTCTAATGAACATCACGCAGATGTCTGTAAATACAAACACATACCGTTCTCTTCTGCTCAAGCCTGCATTTATTTGATCCAAAATCCAGTAAAAACAGTGAAAGATTATTAGTGTAAAACAGCTGTTTCTGTGTGAATATCTGTTAAACTCTGTAATGTAAGCAAAGCTGTATAATCAGCATCATTACTGCAGTCTTCAGTGTCACATGATCTTCAGAAATCATAATAATATACTGATTTACTGATCAGGAAACAGATGTGCTGCCCAATATTCTTCTTTCAGAAACATTAGAAAATCTTCTTGATTACAAACATTTGACACCTCGTTATATTTTGATATATTAGAGTCCAAACAGATTTTCTCTCTACTGTGGCTGATTAGCATGACTAAATCCTCATTAAACGTTTCATTTTAAAAAGCAACAATTAATGAATTTAACAAATAAATAATGTATATATCCAGAGCTGTGATACTGATTCCAGATCACATGACAAAAATTACAGTTGGTAACAATCCATTTCATTACACGTTTTAGGTAATATAATAATTACTTTTGACTCGTTGATCTCGTTTATCACATTAATTTAAATAGAATAATCTTGCACCAAATTGAAATAGTCAAGTCCTCTTTATTTATATAGTGCTTTTAACAATACAGATCGTCAAAGCAGCTTTTCAGTATTAAACAGGAAAATAGTGTGTAATAATACAAAACAGTAAACATCAAATATATTCCATTTGTTGTTATTAATAAAATTAAGTGCATTAAACATTACATTGCTTCAAAGTTTCCCAAGTTTAATGAAAAGCTAATAATTTATTACATTAAAATGTAAAATTAAAATGAATCATTTTAAAACAGCAACAGTTAAAATAAAACACTAAAAAATATTAAATATTACATTTCTTTACCTGCATGTCATATGACCATTAACCAGCGTGAACCGTGAACCAATATGCTGATTAATTATTACCCTATTACTGTCGGCGCTGATAGCCGTGTGTGCAGCTCGAACCTGACCCCGGCCCTCTAGCGCTCTCCACTTCACTTCCTGTCAGCTCTGATCTGTCCTGTCATAATAAAGGCTTAATAAATCTATATTTAAAAATAGAAAACATTGTTACCTTAAAGTCTCCGGGGTTCTTCAAGTAAATAGATTAGGAGAAAGAGGTTTGGCTGACAACAAAGTTTGGGAATCCCTGCATTACATGTAAAAAAACACTTTTTTTAAAACATTTTTAATGTGTTTTTAAGAATGTTTTAATAATATTTGAAATATATTGTTTTAAAAGATATTTTAAATATTTTATATTAAATACCTTTTATTTTCTTAATAATTTTTTTCTCATTCTGTGTATCAGTGTTTGGCCTTTAAATTAAATATAGTAGAAGTGTGTTTGCAGAGGTGAGAGAGCAACAGACAGACAGACGCACGCACGCACGTGCATGCAGACGCAGACAGACAGACGACAGGCAGACACGCAGACAGACAGACGACAGGCAGACAGACACACACACACACACACACACACACAGACACAGGGACAGACAGACACACACACACACACACACACACACACACACAGACACAGGGACAGACAGACACAGGGACAGACAGACACACACACAGACAGACAGGCGACTCGTGTGTTTGATCTGAGCTCTTAATGGTGTGCTCTCTCTCTCTCTCTCTCTCTCTCCTCATCAGGCATAAAGCCATCCAGAGTTTGCTTCATCTTCTTCCTCCTCACACAGGAAGGGCCGTGTTTGTTAGTTTCCTCTGGATGTTGATCCTGGGCCACTGCAGGCAGAGGGATGCGTCTCTGCTCAATCCTGCTACTTCTGTTCTTTCTTCGGTTGACGTGACGTTGTCTTTGGGCTCTTCATCTGCTTCTCTCTCTCTCTCTCTCTCTCTCTCTCTCTCTCTCTCTCTCATCTCTGATGTGTTGATAATCGATGTCGACACGTTCATCTATCAGCGTTTCATCGTGGCCCCTCTGATGATCTGTGAACTTTCAGACTGATCCTAATTCTGCAGATTTGATGGTTTTGCTCTTTTTGCCATCTGTGGGTTTGAGCAGCTTCTGCTGGTGAGCAATCATTGGTGTTTCACAGAAACGTGCTCGTGATAGTTTTTATGTTTTTGTAATGTATGATAAATGATGATCTCATGTCGCTTGAGCACGTATGTGACAAAACCGAACTGACATCCCAAACCGAGCAACACAAGACGAACGTCACAGACGCTTTCTCTTTAGGCGGCATGCTTTATCTGTTGTGCTCCAGGGTCAAAGTGACATTTACAGTGTTACATTAACGCTTGCAGTGGGTTTGATGCATTAGTCAGCAGTGCACATACTTCTGGGAATTATATATCAATATCTATGGAAGCTTGATTCCACCACACAATTAAAGAAATTAAAAAGCTCATTACTCATTTTTATCTCACAATTCTGAGTTTATATAAGATCTAATCTGAGAACTGCAAAACAAACTCATAATTGAGAAATAAAAACTCAGAATTGCGAACAAACTGAAAATTGCATAATTTAAAATTGTGAGATATAAACGCATATCTGGGAACAAACTTAGAATTGAGAAATAAACTGAATTGTGAGAAACTCAGAATTGCTAACAAACTGAAAATGGCTAAATAGACATTAATAATTCAGAATTGTGATGTAAACTCATAATTTGCGAACAAACGGAAAATTGAGAAATAAACAACTCGTAATTGCAAAATATTAACTAATTGTGAATGAAATAAAGTTAGAATTGCAAAACAAACTCAGAATTGCAAGAAAAAAAGGTCTGAATGGTGAGATAAAAATTCTCAATTACCTTTTATTTTTTTTCTGTGGTGTCATAAACAAGCTTGCATATGTATGGTGTAATTACACTAAGGAGAAGTGCTCTTTGGTTTAGCAGTGTTGATGAGACAGATGCTCCTGATCTAATCCACATGTTCAAGGGTATTCAGAGTACAGAACAGTATTCAGAGCCAGAACATTCGTTACTCGATCCGTGGGAAGTTTGCTGACGCTGAATGAAGAGGTTCTGCTGCAGGAAATCATTTCTTTGAGCTTGTTAAATGTGCTGAAGGCCAAACCTTTATTTATAACAGTGCTTTTAACAATACAGATCGTGTCAAAGCAGCTTTACTGTGTTAAATAGGACAATAGACAATAATGCAAAAGGACAATAATAAACACTCAATTTTCAGTTAAAGACCGTTCATCATTGAATTCAGTGATGCCATCATCCAGCTCAGTTCAGTTTCAGTAGTTTCTGAGCAATCAAGTCGACGGTAAGCAAGCCAGAGGCGACAGCGGCAAGGATCCAACACTTTAACACAGATCACGCTTCATAAAGAGCCTTAAAGATGCGTGGCAGCAGCTGATGGGACTGTGTTATATCACCCAATGTGCTGTCAGTTCACTTTAGTGCTACAGGCCTCATTCATTACCCATGTTCACTAACGATGATCGTTCCATTCATTCCAGACACACGTGATGATGATGATGATGATGATGCAGTACAAAACAAACACACGTGTCTCTTAATAACGGACGTGTTTATGCCGTGTGTGGTGGTTTATCTCTGTTTTAACGCGAGCGTTTGTGTTCACTCTCATAGCGAGTAGATCTACAGTAAATACATATGAACCTATTACTCACTGCATGACGTTTGTTGATCTTCTCAATAAAGGGTTATTTCTGAAGTTTCTCATCGTTCTGTATCAGTGTATGTTTAATAATGATGATCTGTTTCTATATTGAGATCACGTGCTTTGAACGTTATTTAATAATAAAACAGTTTAATAATGTATATCTGAGTAGTCTGTTTTTCTGGTTATTTTTTTGCATTACTTTATTCTTTCATCAGTTTGATCATGTTTTCTAATATATTTCTGAGCTGCTGTGTGTCGTATTAAAGGGTTCGTTCACCCAAACATGATCATTCTGATGTTATTTACTGCCTCCAGACCTGGATGACTCTCCTTCTTCTGTGGATCATTAAAGAAGATATCTTGAAGAATGTTTCATCTTCCATTGACTCACACTGTATGCTGTGTGTATAATGAAAGTCAGTGGCGTCTGAAACTGTCTGGTTGATTTTTGGGTGGACTGTTCCTTTAAAGCAGTGACGGTGATCACATGATCCGGTACATGATAAACACACTGGATCCAGCAGAGCGTGTGTGTGTGTGTGTGTGTGTGTGCGTGCGCGCGTGTTGTGCAGTGCTGTATATTGAGGGGGTTTATATTGTGTAGTAGATTAAGTGTGTGTTTGTGTGTTTGTTCGGTATAATAAGTGTGTGTTTGTGCTGTGCAATATATTAAGTGTGTGTGTGTTGTACAATTCTGTGTATTGAGTGTGTGTATATTGTGTAGTGCATTAAGTGTGTGTGTTGAGTATATTAAGTGTGTGTTTGTGCTGTGCAATATATTAAGTGTGTGTGTGTTGTACAATTCTGTGTATTGAGTGTGTGTATATTGTGTAGTGTATTAAGTGTGTGTGTGTGTGTTCAGGATGGCAGTGGTGTTCTGCAGCGCAGCGGCTCGATCGGGCGTCTCAGAGATGTGCTGCGCAGGAGCAGTGAGATGCTGGTGAAGAAACTCCAGGGAAACGCTCCTCCTGACACACACAACAAGTATGAACACACACACACACACACACTTAATATACTGCACAACACACACACACTGAAAGAGTTCTCAGCCTCTAGTACTGCTGTTATTACAGTATTGTCTTTTATCTTTATATTATTTTCCATTTAAAACTGAATTTCAGGTAATTTTTGTAATTTATTTATTTAATAATAATTGAGGACATTCAGTATCAAGCATACTGTCTTCTGCTGTTTGGTTTTCAGATATTTCACTTGTGTTTTTCTCGACAGAATGAAACGTGCCGCTTCACTCAACTACCTGAACAAGACGGGTGACGAGTCCATCCAGGTAACTAATATCACTAACACTGACACTTCTATTACTGGACTGAAGAGTTCATTATTATCATTAATGCAAGCAACTATTCATTTCTTACTGTGGTAAAATCACTGTAACACACACGACCCCGAGTGAGATGACATCACATCTATAATCACATCTATAATCACATCTATAATCACATCTGTAATCACATAATCACATCTATAATCACATCTGTAATCACATAATCACATCTATAATCACATCTGTAATCACATCTATAATCACATCTGTAATCACATCTGTAATCACATCTATAATCACATCTGTAATCACATCTATAATCACATCTGTAATCACATCTATAATCACATCTATAATCACATCTATAATCACATCTGTAATCACATCTGTAATCACATCTATAATCACATCTATAATCACATCTGTAATCACATATATAATCACATCTATAATCACATCTGTAATCACATCTATAATCACATCTGTAATCACATCTGTAATCACATCTATAATCACATCTGTAATCACATCTGTAATCACATAATCACATCTGTAATCACATCTATAATCACATCTGTAATCACATCTATAATCACATCTATAATCACATCTGTAATCACATCTGTAATCACATCTATAATCACATCTATAATCACATCTGTAATTACATATATAATCACATCTGTAATCACATCTGTAATCACATCTTTAATCACATCTGTAATCACATCTGTAATCACATCTATAATCACATCTATAATCACATCTGTAATCACATCTGTAATCACATCTATAATCACATCTGTAATCACATCTATAATCACATCTATAATCACATCTGTAATCACATATATAATCACATCTGTAATCACATCTGTAATCACATCTGTAATCACATCTATAATCACATCTGTAATCACATATATAATCACATCTGTAATCACATCTGTAATCACATCTATAATCACATCTATAATCACATCTATAATGTATGGAAGCTTGTTTCTGCCACAGAATCTAAAATAAAAAAGGTCATTGTGACTTTATCTCACAATTCTTACTTTTTGGGTATAAACTTACAATTACCTTTTTTTCATATAATTAATGAATCTTTCATGCTGAGCATGATGATGAAGGTTTCCTCACGTTCTTCTCTTGTGTCTCTTTCTGTTTGTTCTGGTGTTCAGAATCTGTCCGGCCGGCGGCTGAGAGACAGTCGAGGTCTGAGCTCCAGTAATGTGGATCTGTACAACGCCAGTTAAACCAGACCACAACACACCACTGCGCTCGCCTCACACACACACACACACACACACACACACACACACTCAAACATGCATGCACACACACACACACACTCAAACATGCATGCACACACACACACACACACACACTCAAACATGCATGCACACACACACACACACACTCAAACATGCATGCACACACACACTCAAACATGCATGCACACACACACACACACACACACACACACACTCAAACATGCATGCACACACACACACACACTCAAACATGCATGCACACACACACACACTCAAACATGCATGCACACACACACACACACACACACACACACACACTCAAACAGTCTGTGGTGTTTCTGTTTTAATGCTCAGACTGATGCTGCATCTAAAGGTCAATAATATCATGAATATTCAGCTCACTGTATAATGTGCAGATCTCTGATTATCTACAGAAACAACATAACTGGGTCATAATCTGTAAATGCTGCAAGACTACATAAAAAAACACTGAATTCTGTTACATTCAATCATATCTGCCTGTTACTTTACGCCAGGGCATGGCTTCACTTGAGGAGTCCCTGATTTCACTGCATGCACACCAGAATAGTCCAACAGAGTACTGTTAATAATACTAAGTCATGGTATCAGGGTTTTTTATATATATATATTTTGAGTAAATGGGTTATTGCATAAATATAATGTGTATATCTGTTCATTCAAGTTTTTGTTGTATTAATGTTTCCAGTTGAGAGCTTTAATGATGAAACGTTGAATCCAAAATCACTCAGATCTTCACAGGACCTCATGCTGACATATGAATGTGAATATGGATTATGGATTTTGTGGTGGTGTAAATATAATGGATGAGCCTCTCAGGTTGTAAATGTATTTTAGAAAGTGTAAAAGAAACAGAGGATCCTGCTAGTTTTATTCTGGAGTTTGAATGTTTAACGGATCTAAGCCAAGCTCTGAGATGATTATGATATTAGTGATGCACACAATACATTGTTTATTGAAATACATTCATTGCTATTTGCCATCAAACCATTTCTTGTTGTTGTAGACCAAAGCTGTTATTAATCCATTGGGATGAGATTCTGAGATGATGTTTGTGTCTGTGAGGAAGGTTCTGGTTCTTGAGGAGATCATCAGGGTGGATTTTACCTGCAGTATACCATCCATGTCATTTACTTCTGCCATTAATGCCGTATATTTCTGCCCAAATGTGTTGAGAAAAACATATTTTCATGACACTAATAAATTGTGCCAATTTTTACACCCCTGTCCAAGTTTGTTTCTTTCTTTAAAAATGTATGATTGTAAAACAGAAGTTAATTCTGTCTGTGGCCGTACATGATGGCAGCTTCTGATCCACGAACCTGCTCCGAAGTTCTGGAATAACTCAAATGATTCAGAAATAATTCAGAAGTTACGATCTAGGAACAGTAAGGATATTCTCCATAAGAATAAATCACTTTTCTTTGACAGCTGGTTTGAAAACAATCTTCTTTTAGTTGCTCCGCTTTTTAACTCACAAGGTAGACTTTATAACTATTCAGACTTCTTACAGAAATATAATATTCCTGTATCTGCGGATGAATATGCTGTTGTTTTCAATGTCATTCCTTCTGGTGTGTCTTCTCTGTTACCATGGTGTCTTTAACTGACCGTGATCAGAAGTGTGTGCTTTTCTGCAGATCAACAGAAAAATAACTATAACATCAGAGTTATAACAACAATTCCTTACATAATACCATACTGGAATAGTATTGTGGAGAATATACTTTGAGAGAAAGTTTGGACTCTTGTCTCATAAGTATCTGCTCACTAATAAAGTAAAAGTAATAACATTTAAACCCAACTAAAGCTTTTCTTAGAAAATACATGTTTTGGCAATGTAGGCCTACATACAGAAACATTTTGGTCAGATTTTTTAATGTTTATTCAGTCTTATTTGGTAAGGGACTTTTCTTTTTGTTTTAAAGATGCTTTTTTGGATTATTTGAATACTCAAAAGAGAATATAGGGAACTATTACATCATTTGTGTTTGCTATTGGCTAAATTTCACATAAAAGTTTACTGGCTCTAAACCTCTCTTTTCTTTATTCAAAGTGGACTTAGATGAGTATATGGAAACTATCCAAAGTTGTGTTCATTTGAAAGCATTGAAAGCTGTATATATTAACTTATATTCGTCCTTCGTCTTCACGTCTGATAGTATTATGTTTTTATCGTGGCAACAAGTCTGTATATATATATATATTTATCTTTATGTTTATAATTGTATTGCCTTAATTGTTTGATTTATGTACTGTGTGTAATAATAATAATATAAAAAAGCAAAGTCCTGATCTGAATCAAATGATACGCGATCTGACTGGATCGATTCGAAACACTGAATCATTTTGAGTTTTTAACATTTAGTTTTTTAACTGATTCAGAGTTTGTTTGTTTTTTAACTGATTCAGAGTTTGTTTGTTTTTTAACTGATTCAGAGTTTGTTTTTTAACTGATTCAGAGTTTGTTTTTTAACTGATTCAGAGTTTGTTTTTTAACCGATTCAGAGTTTGTTTGTTTTTTAACTGATTCAGAGTTTGTTTGTTTTTTAACTGATTCAGAGTTTGTTTTTTAACTGATTCAGAGTTTGTTTTTTAACTGATTCAGAGTTTATTTTTTAACCGATTCAGAGTTTGTTTGTTTTTTAACTGATTCAGAGTTTGTTTGTTTTTTAACTGATTCAGAGTTTGTTTTTTAACTGATTCAGAGTTAGTTTTTTTAACTGATTCAGAGTTAGTTTTTTAACTGATTCAGAGTTTGTTTTTTAACTGATTCAGAGTTTGTTTTTTAACTGATTCAGAGTTTGTTTTTTAACTGATTCAGAGTTAGTTTTTTTAACTGATTCAGAGTTTGTTTTTTAACTGATTCAGAGTTAGTTTTTTTAACTGATTCAGAGTTTGTTTTTTAACTGATTCAGAGTTTGTTTTTTAACTGATTCAGAGTTTGTTTTTTAACCGATTCAGAGTTTGTTTGTTTTTTAACTGATTCAGAGTTTGTTTGTTTTTTAACTGATTCAGAGTTTGTTTTTTAACTGATTCAGAGTTTGTTTTTTAACTGATTCAGAGTTTATTTTTTAACCGATTCAGAGTTTGTTTGTTTTTTAACTGATTCAGAGTTTGTTTGTTTTTTAACTGATTCAGAGTTTGTTTTTTAACTGATTCAGAGTTAGTTTTTTTAACTGATTCAGAGTTAGTTTTTTAACTGATTCAGAGTTTGTTTTTTAACTGATTCAGAGTTTGTTTTTTAACTGATTCAGAGTTTGTTTTTTAACTGATTCAGAGTTAGTTTTTTTAACTGATTCAGAGTTTGTTTTTTAACTGATTCAGAGTTAGTTTTTTTAACTGATTCAGAGTTTGTTTTTTAACTGATTCAGAGTTTGTTTTTTAACTGATTCAGAGTTTGTTTTTTAACTGATTCAGAGTTTGTTTTTTAACTGATTCAGAGTTAGTTTTTTTAACTGATTCAGAGTTAGTTTGTTTTTTAACTGATTCAGAGTTAGTTTGTTTTTTAACTGATTCAGAGTTAGTTTGTTTTTTAACTGATTCAGAGTTAGTTTGTTTTTTAACTGATTCAGAGTTAGTTTGTTTTTTAACTGATTCAGAGTTAGTTTGTTTTTTAACCTGTTAACCTTCGCCCCCATTGTGGGCCTCGCAGGTGAAAATAACCTACCTAAATTAAAATGGTAACAGTTCCTGACAAAGTGTGCTTACACAAACAAATTAGGTATCTTTGGAAAGAAGACACTCTGGGCTTTACTATCTATCATCCAGAGTTGATAATGCTCAAAAAGATCAAAAGTTATAGGCACTGACGTGCCTTGAAAAATATTTTTCCACACTACTACAGGCTACTCAGTGTTACAGTTTAAACTTATTTTGGTAAGTTATTTAGCTACAATGCTTATATTATTATTTTTATTTTATTATATTAATATTTATTAAATGTTTTTGACTGCCTCAGTCCGCATCAAGTGTAGCCACAAACCCTTCGAAATAAATTAAATAATCATCAAATCCAAGAGAAATCAGCTTGAAGTGACGGTTCCCGGTTCCGCCAGCGGGATGCAGCATTGGACGCGTTTACAGAAGAGAGCGGCGCGGAAACCGGAAACTGGAGAGAGAGAGGGAAGAGAGAGAGAGAGAGAGAGAATGTAAAGTGACCCGCTGGCTCCTACGGACTACCGTCGATCCGGTGAGGAGTGCCGAGACTCTTACCGGAATACAGCGATCACGGATCTCGCCCCGCGCCGCTTTCATCTCGGTTAGTTGTTTGCGTGTCGAGAAAGAGAATAAGCGCACTTTATAAACGCGGAAAACATGGACGGATCACCGGGCACCGCGCCGACGCGACGCAGATCCGACGCGACGCTGGCCATCTTCATCATCATCATCATCAGTCTCGAAGGTAAGGTCGCGTTCAGCACCGGTTAGTGTGAGGGACAGCTGTGAGATGATGCTGATGATCTGACTGCTTCAGTATCGATCAGATATCAGTTTCCACATCATCACGCGTGTCAGTGATCAGATCAGAAGAGCATGAAGGAATACAATACAGTAATATAACAGCCAATCAGATACAAAACAATCAAGAAGTAAATAGAGTTGTGATGTTCAGACGGGCTTCAGGAGGAAACCTGATGTCTTTACAGCTTTTTAAACCCAGGAAGGAAATTAAATGTAGACATATTTGACTTGTTTTGTTGAGTTCACCTGTATTTTCTGGTTTAGTGTCTGTGATCCATCAGAATATGATCACTCCTACAGCTCTTATTAGTGCATGTGTTCAGCTCTCAGATGAGTGTGTGTGTGTGTGTGTCTGTCTGAGTGTCTGTGTGTGTGTGTGTGTGTGTGTGTGTGTGAGAGAGTGTGTGTGTGTGTGTGTGAGAGAGTGTGAGTGTCTGTGTGAGAGTGTGAGTGTCTGTGTTAGAGTGTGTGTGAGTGTGTGTGTGTCTGAGTGTGTGTGTGAGTGTGTGTGTGTGTGTGTGTGAGAATGTGTGTGTCTGAGTGTGTGTGTGTGTGTGTGTGTGTGTGTGTGAGTGTGTGTGTGTGTGTGTGAGACTGTGTGTGTGTGAGGTCTTGAGTCGCAGGACTGATTTTTAGTTCAGGGGTTTCAAAGCGGGGTAAACCTTGGTTTAGTTCAGAAATAAAACAGAATGATGCATCTCTCATGTATGGATGAGTGAGAGAGAGATCTGTTTTTTACCGTTCCAGTGAGTGTGAGGGGATAAAGGTGTTTGACAGGAGTTGGATGAAGCGTGTAAGAATGACTTTACATGAGTGTGTTACAGCCTGACGCTGTGGAGAAGTAAAGGCACACTCACAACAAAACATACCCAGATTTAATAATCCCTCTAACTCCACAACATGAGATTTGACGTTGTTGAAATCATAATAATAAATGGTTAATCATTTTTAAATATTTACAAAAATAAATGTAAATATTACACAGTACATTAAAAGTTAAAAATTGACATTTATATATGAAAACAGAAAATTACTTTTAAATGAATGAAACTGAAACTAATCTAATATAAATTGAAACTGATAATTTAACACTGAAGTTAATATATAGATTGTTTTAGGGCCAGTAAAAAGCAGGAAAATCCATATTCTGGGTTTTTTGTGTGTCTTTAAAAGTCTTAATTCACCCATCCTCAAATGAAGGTCTTAAAAGCTCTTAAATCAGAGCAGAAAGTCTTCAATTCATAAAGTCATAAATGTTGCATACACTGCAAAAAGTGATTTTGTTCCTCCGTATTTGTTTTGTTTTCATAAATCAAAACACATTTACTGGAGATGCCAAATGAAGCCTAGTTTTCTGAGAAATTGAGTTTATGATTAAAACAAGAACAAATATCTGTCGATGGGGGATGAAAGCTTATTTTCTCTTTGAATTAAGTCGATTTTTCTGATTCCATTGACAGATATCTGCTCTTGTTTTAATAGGCTGCTCATAAATGGTTCTGTAATCCGGCATTATTGAATACTGAAGTCATATATTTTCATTACATGGCAGACGACAAAGATAAAATCCTTGAAACATTGAAGTAAACATAAGATTATGCAGTTAAATGGATGTCTGGTTTTGAATAATGAATCTGGAGTTTACTGAAAGCGAATGGCATTAGAGTTATTGAACGCGTATCAAGGTTTTTATGAAGGGTATGAGCATTAGAGCAATCTCTCTCAGTGCATTTCCAGTGCTAAGAGGAATATAATGTCTGTTCTGAATCGGTGAAGAGCAGCTGTTTCTCTCTTCTCCACCTGAGGAGATCCAGTCTGGCTCAGACATGATGAATCTGTGTTTCTCATTGATATAGCAGCTGTGGATCGTAGTTTTGTAATCTGAGCGGTTCTTGAGATTATAAGGAGCTGGGTTCTGTGGCTAAAGGAGAGGTAGAAGAAGAAGAAGTTTTATTTATATAGCGCCTTTCCATTGCTCAAGGTCGCTTTACATAGAGCTATACAAAACATTTACATACCCAAAAGACAATACAAACATATACAAAATAAAGCCACATTATCCAAAATGCAAATTAAACAGGTACGTTTTTAGCTGAGACTTGAAGGTAGATAAAGAAGATAAGTTCCAAAGTGTAAGGGGTAGTGAATTCCATCATTTCGGAGCGTTGACACTGAATGACCTACCACCTACAGTGGACAGCCGATAACGAGGAATAGACAAAAGAGCAAGCTCAGATGATCTGAGGGGCCGGAGTGGAGAGTAGGAGTACAGTAGGTCAGACCGATATGGAGGCGCAAGACCGTTTAATGCCTTAAATGTGAGAAGTAATATCTTAAAATGTATACGAGATGCCACAGGTAGCCAGTGAAGATCATGCAGTAGAGGAGTAATATGAGCAGAACGCCTGGTGGAGGTAAGAAGTCCTGCTGCTGAGTTTTGAACATACTGTAACCTTGCAATAAGTTTTTTAGGCAGACCGAGAAATAGAGCATTACAATAATCCAGACGTGATGTGATTAATGCATGAACTAAGATTTCAGCATCAGCTGGTGTCAGAGAAGATCGAAGACGTGCAATATTACGAAGATGGAAAAAAGAGGTTTTAACAACAGAAGAAATGTGAGAGGTTTCTTTGATGAATAGAAAGTTCAGAAGAACAGTATTTATCTGAAATAGAAATCTTTTGTAACATAAATATCTTTATCATCACTTTTGATCAATTTAAAGCATCCTTGCTAAATAAAAGTATTAATTTCTATAATGCCACACCCAATATATTTATACTGACTCCAAAGCTTTTGAATGGTGTAGTGTATAATGTTGCAAAAGCTTTTTTTTCCCGATAAATGCTGATCTTTGCATCTTTCTATTCATCAAAAATCTTGAAAAATTATATTCAACTGTTTTAAATATTTATAATATTAATACTACTAAAAAAAAAAATCTTGATCAGTAAATCAGTATATTATTATGATTTCTGAAGATCACTGAAGACTGCAGTAATGATGCTGAAAATACAGCTGCAGATCACAGGAATAAATTACAGTTTAACACATATTACCATAGAAAACAGTTATTTTAAATAGTAAAAATATTTCACAATATTACTGTTTTTGCTGTATTTTGGATCAAATAAATGCAGGCTTGGTGAGCAGAAGAGACTTTACTTTAAACATGAAAAATCTTACTCTGCCAGTCAAAAGTTATTGAACAGTATCTTTTCTATATTTCCACCGTATCCTTCAAATGCTTTGGCACTCCAGTCAGAGCAGAGCACCTCACGACTGCAGATAAACACACTAATGATCTAGTCTGCAAGGGAAGGAATGTCATGTGATCTTATAAGAAGAAGACGAGATCAGATCATGTTCTCCATCATCATCCATGCGATCAGCGTTTATATTCGCTCTCCTCCCCCACTTCTGTCCCGATTCGTGTGTGTGTTGTGTCCCATATTTCATATAGTGCACTATAATAACTGCAATCTCAGTGCACCCCCACACACTCTTCACACGCAATGCTCCTCAATCCCTACGGATCAGAGCCCAGCGGAGGATGGCTTTGTGATTTCCACCATCCTAATTAGGGCTGCACGATATTGGAAAAATATGCGATATGCGATATTGTTGTTGAATATTGCGATGACGATATTTCTTGCGATATAACATTTCCCTAGATAAATGCTATTTTTATTAGCTTATTTTTTTATCATTTATATATGTAATGATCATACTAAAATAAACAGGATATTCTTCAGATCTAATTAAATCTAATTCAGGCTAAAAAAAAAAAAACTGTCAAGGAAGGTGCAAACATTTAGACTTTAAAACACTATGAATGATTGAAAACCTGGGCAGATATTCTGATTTCTGGTTTTGTGTTACCATAGACCTGCAAACAAAAATCGCATTACTCTCAAACATTACTTTTTATTCACATGTAACCATGCAATCATCAAGAGCATCTTAAAACAAGAGCATCTTTTAAACAAAATATTTCCTTGCCTTGACTGTTTTTTAAAATTAAAATAAATATTAAACAAATTAAATAAAAAATAAGTGTGAAGGGCTTAAATAAATTGGTATGTAGTGGAAAGATTAACATCTTGTCAACATCCACATACATAAAATAATTATTAACATGCAAGCATTATTAACATGTAAACATTATTAACATGTAAACATTGTTATAACATGTAAACAATGCAATGCCAAATGTTTATTCCAGGTTTTTTGCCAGGAAAACTAGCATATTGACTTTGGTAGGTTTTAAACATGTGCGTTGGCACGTCACAACATTTCCTGATGTACTAAAAAGTCTCTCTGAAGGTGAGCTACTTGCTGGTATACAGAGATACTTCCTGGCTAGTTTACTCAGGTTTTGAAAGTTGACCTGATGGACTTGCCACCAAGTGAGAGGGTCCATCTCACTGTCTATGGTGGGAGACATCATGTAGTTGTTTAATTCAACTTCCACAGTGTGCGATGGTTCCATAGATGACGGAGCTGGGGATGTCTTGAAGAAACTGCCCAGGGATTTTTTGGCCTTCTTTAGGGTGACATCTGATGGACCCATGCCCTGGTGATCTTGATTACTTAGGAACTGCTCCTAAAATAGAGTAATAAAGTAAATATTGTAAACAAATCTAGTTATAGTGCATTACTTTGTCACTTACTACTGTCATATTAACATTTACCTGTGGCACAGTTGCTTCAATTTCAGACATCACCCTGGCTCTGATGTCTGACACCTTGTCAGAGCTGATGTAGTTGGCTTTGAATCTGGGGTCCATAAAGCAGGTCATGTCCAGAAGTTCTTGAGTTGCAGGGATGTCATACTTGGTGTTCATGTACTCTAGAATCTTCCTCTTTATGGACTTTGTTAAGTCACTGTCTTCTTTTGCAGCAAGAATTGAGGTCTTCATCAAGTGAAGTACAGGTTTCACATATGAAACACTTACGTAACTTTCACCTGATAGAGCATCTGTAAATTCTTGCAGAGGCTGCAATGCCTGGTTTATGGACTCAAGTACATCAAGGTCCTGCCAAGTAGGAACTAAATGTCTTGACTTTTTGTCTGCTGACAGAACGTCGCTTATGGCCCGCTGCTGCTCTAGAACTCTCTGAATCATTCTCTGCCTCGAACCCCACCTTGTAGGGCATTCTGTGATGAGGGAGTGCTCCGGGAGGTTGTGCTCTTTTTGTGCTTTTTTCAGTGCCATCTTCCCCTTCCAGGTGTGGGAGAAATGTCCCACTATTTTTTTGCAGAGACCAACAGCTCGAGTAATGCGCTCATCACCTTTAACAGCATTTTCTGAAGAGTTAAGAACAAAACAAGGACATACAGGGTGAAATAACACTGCAATATTATAATTACAATTTTATATAACTGCATTTGAGATAGAAAACTGTCAGCTACAATTTACTAGCCTCTGTGGAATATATTTAATATAATAATGTAAATAAACACATTATCTTAAATATTACAATATCCAAAATCATGTCTAGTCTACATGCAACTATACAAACAAAACAACTGAACATTTTTTTCAGTTATTATTGCAAATATAAACATTCAACACTCACCGATGGCCAGATGCAAGCGGTGTCCAAAGCATTGTAGCCTGACCCAATTATTAAGTTCGGTAGCCTTCACCACATTGGCGCCGTTGTAATGGACACTTGATTTTCCTCTTTTAATTTCCAGCTGGCTAAAACGTCCCGCAGTCCGTGGGCTATGTTTTCACTGGTGTGGGATTCAGGGAAATACACAACACCCAGACAGCGTGTTTTTAATTCAAAGTCTTGAGTAAGAAAGTGAACGGTATAGCTCATGTAAGGCTCAGTCGTACGACTCGACCACAGGTCAGTGGTGCTAGCGTAGAAGTCCACTTGGTGGAGCTCGGAGCTCACTGTCTTCACACAAGTGTCATACATCTGTGGAATTGCGACGTGAGAAAAAAAATGTCTCGATGGCAGCTGATATCTTCGGTCCAATTTGTTAATTAGACCCACAAAGCCTTCTTTGCTCACAGTGTTAACAGGCATCATGTCTTTAGCTAAAAAGCGTGTGATAGCATCTGTTATTTCCTTGTGGCGTTTCGACGTTTTTCCGTAAGGCGTTGCATTTGTAAAACTTTGATCAATGGTTGTCTGTACGACTCCCTTATTGTTACTTGGCTTTTCGTTAGCCGTTTTGGTAGATTTGGCCTTACATTTTCAGAAGTCTTCATATAGCTCCCTGTGGTTGTGTTCCAGATGACTGTGGAGGTTCGTTGTATTTCCTCTCGACGTGACCACAGTTTTTCGGCACGACTTACACAGTACCTGCATTTGTGACACGTCGTCTTTCTTGAAGCCAAAATACTGCCATATTTCAGACGTACAGTTCTTTTTAGGCACAAGTTCTTCGCTGCTGTCACTTTCCTCGCTTGTCTCTACTCCCGCCATATTTTCCACTTTCTGCTCTGAGCCACTAGATTCACCTTTGGGCCCGGTCTAGCCAATAACATATAGCACCTACTTGGGAGGCGGGTATAAACATGGTAAAGCCCCTTCTGATTGGTCAAATTTGGACAACCTATGCATGCAACAAATGCTTGGCACATAAAATAAATTTTAATTATCGCAACTCTCTGCGATACGGATATCGCATATACTATTATCGCGATAACGATAATTTTGCGATATATCGTGCAGCCCTAATCCTAATGATCTCTGACTCGCTCTGTTTCAGGTTTATTGGATGACAGATACTTTGACACTCATTTGCTGCGTTGCTGCATGCATTTAAAACAGTGCAAAACAACACAAAGGAATATTTGGAGCAGATTGTTTATACTACAGAAGGCTTTCTCAATTCTGGTCCTCGAGGGCCACTGTCCTGCAAATTTGAGCTCCAACCCTAATCAAACACACCTGAACCAGCTAATTAAGCTGTTCAGGGTTACTAGTAAACTGCAGGCAGGTGAGTTTGATTAAGGTTGGAGTAAAACTCTGCAGGACAGTGGCCCTCCAGGACAAGGGTTGAGAACCCCTGTACTACAGCATGACTTTATTTAGCAGCGTTTCATGTTGTGGTGTGAACTCTGGCTTCTCTCACTTTCTGTTTGTGTTTCCCAGAGAGCAGCGGATCTGATTAAAGACATGTGTTTATGATGTTCTGTGTTCCTGGAGATGCTTGTGATGTAGAAACACGATCTATACTCATGGGTCAGTAGTTTACCGGTCTTCAGTACTAACCCAGCTAACAAAAATATGTTCTAAACACATTTACATTAAGTTGTGAAAATGTTAGTTCTCATCCACGTATTAAAAACATTGCAAACCTTAATGGAACATTGCATTTTATAATTTTTCCAAACATTATGGGAATATCACATTTGAATTTTCTCTGGACATTTTAAAATGCGGAGTAACATTTAAAAATGAATAAAATTCTCAGCTAAAGCATTTCTGAAAAGCATTTCATTATTAATCTCCATAATGAGTCTCGCTGGAGCTGTGTCTCTGTGGCTTCTCAAGATTTCTGACGCTCAGGCTGTCATGGAGCAGCTCAGTGATTCTCGATATATCTGATGTCTTTATTTCTGTCTCTGGTGTTTGCCGTGCGCTCTGGCTGTCAGATGGCTGAGATGAAGGATGCGAGAGAGTTTGCTTCCAGGTCACTGGTGTGTTTTTGTGGATTTGACAGAGTTCAGTCGCGTCTTCATGAGCTCCCGTTGGATTTCACTCTGTTGACTCTGCTTAGAGTATGCAGTGTTGCCCTCATTTTCCCCTTACAGTTATTATTTTCTCAATTTCTTTTACTGATATCCATGTTTTTTTTCCTGTGCATCACAGATAAGCTTTAAGCAGTTTTGCAGTAATGCACTTAGAATGGAAGGAATCAGCGAAACATGTACTGTATGAAACTGAGTTGTTTGGTATTGTTTGAATTTTATCCGATTATACTTATCGATTCAGATTCTTTTCGATTCCAATGTGATTAAAGTCAAACATTTAGATATCAAACATATTTATTCTGTCTCTTTTTGCAAAACATTTCGTTGCAGCTGAATAACATGAACAAAAGTCAGCCGGCTGCATAAAAACTGGACTTGATTAAGAGCTGTTTGTGTGTAAAACAGAGCCGCACGATGGATTTTTTTATCTTTTAATGGAGGTTGTGTTCGTTCACGATTCTGAAGAGAACACATTAGACAACTAAACAAAATCACATGTAATTTATGAATGAATGATTCAATGACTCATTTCATTACTGCACTGTAAAAAGGGATAAGTTGACTTAACTTTAAAAAAAACTGAGGAAAACCATTGCCTTAAAATTAAGTAAATAATAATTAAAAAAAAAAAGTTAAGTGAACTTGGCAATTCACTTATTTTATTTTTTTATTATTAAAATTACTTTAATAATTTTAAGGCAATGGTTTTCCTAATTTCTTTTAAAGTTAAGTCAACTTATCCCTTTTTACAGTGTGGATGAATCAGTGTTTTTGAACGAATCTCTTGATTCAAAGACAAATACATTTTAACAGCCCCTTTTCTCCACCTACTGGCATAACAATGTAATGATAAATCTTTATTTGAAACTTCAAATTACTTTCAAAATCGCTACCATACACATCAGAGTTTATATCCAAACTATAAACTTTTATCCCAGCACTTCTGTGATTATTTGAATGTTTGTAAAACAGAAATAATGATACTGTGTTGTTCACGTTGGTGTTTGAATCGAGATTTTTAACGATCTCTTAAATTAAAGTGTTTTGTTGGTGGTGACGCCTCTCTTGCAACATGTTTAGCTTATCATCACAAATATTATACTTTAAGCTTTTTGATTTTGAAGCACTTAGATTAGTGAGCAAGATCTGGGCAGATCGGGTCATCACAGACGAAACAAAAAAGACATTTTAAAGGGGTCATATGATGCGATTTCCTGTTGTTCTTCCTCTTTGGAGCGTTACAAGCTGTTTGTGCATAGATGAGATCTGTAAAGTTGCAAAGACTCAAACCCAAAGAGATATTCTTTATAAAAGTTAAGACTAGACCACGCCCTCCTAAAACAGCTCATTCAAACACGCCCCACATGTCTACGTCACGGTGTGGGGAGATTTGCATAACACCACCCAAATGAAAGAAGGCGGGGCTATTATTCTGGCTGTAGTATTGTTGCTGCCGCCAGCGCCAAAAGAGGACACAACTAGAAATCAGTGGTTAAGTTGTATTTAACCTGTTAACCTTTGCCCCCATTGTGGGCCTCGCAGGTGAAAATAACCTACCTAAATTAAAATGGTAACAGTTCCTGACAAAGTGTGCTACACACACAAATGAGGTATCTTTGGAAAGAAGACACTCTGGGCTTTACTATCCATCATCCAGAGTTGATAATGCTCAAAAAGATAAAAAGTTATAGACACTGATGTGCCTTGAAAAATATTTTTCCACACTGAATGTTTTTTTTATTTCATATACAAATACATGAAATAAGTCCTGGAGCAATCCAGAAAAGTAATGGATCGAAAGCCACGTGTCTCATGAGTTCATATTTCAAATTTGAAGAAGATACCATGAAAAATGAGATTCCTGCAATATTTTTTCTGAAACTATTTACCGCCCTGTTTGAGGAAAAATAACCACCAAATGGATTGCAGAATTATACAAGCTATTTTAGTCATTATACATGTTCCTGCATAGTTTTTCAATTATAAAATAATAAATAAAATAATAGACAGAATTTTAGACACCATATAAGTGATTTACGTGAGCACTGAAAAATACAAAAATAATTATTTGATTTTTTTTATTTTTAATAAAAAAGGAAAAATAGAAAAAAAATGCTTTGTATATAGTATGTATACTGAAGTATTCTTCGTTATTACAATGATAAATATCACTGCCAGACGTGAAGTGATATTGCCAGACATGGCCATACAGTCAGTAAACACACGCTGATGTGCTTCCATTCAGATGATAATCATACAGATGGGCCATATAATCAATAATAGCTGATCAATGAATCACAATGATAGCGTCATAGAGTCGCTAATAAACACGGCCCTAAACACAACAGAACAAAGACACAAATGAAGTAAACCGTGCTTTTAATTTTTCAGGTGCATCTAACAGTTTTCAGGTAAGAAATGCTACAGAAACTGATCCAGTACACTGACACGTATCATATTTTCTCTGTACTGTTTATTTTCACCCAAGACATCACCAACTGTTTACATGAATATATTTTTCTGTGCATTTGACTGAAACCCAAAATATACTTTGAATGTCCGTCAGTATGTCGCTACCGGATTGAGTTCTCATTCACCCATGTTTCTACATCACTTTAACGTGTTAATAACTTCAAAAGATCCTGCAACTGAAAGCTATGACAATGGCAATTAATATTAAACTTTGCATTTAAATTAATTTAACTACATACAGTACATATAAGATTAAATATATAAAGCTTTTAAAATGACTAACGTATGTTTTTTTCCGGTTAAATTTTTCTGGACTCCCAGAATAATGGTTAAATTGAAGTTTATTAATTAAAAAGCATGTCTAATACGTTTCATGATTTTAATTAATAATTTAACATCCGTTTATTTAAATTTGAACAAAAAAATGACATGTTTAGGGCCCTATGAAATGTTACATTTTTTTCACTCCTTACGGTTGTTTTAGCATGTCTAATTATTTGAATGCATAAAAACTATTTTTATTTATTCTTGCAATAGCCTTATGAATATTTACATTTGTCTGGTTATCAAACGAAGGCATAAAACATGAAAATTAAACATTGTATTTTTGGCCAACAAATAGGATTTTCTAGTCAAATTAAAAAATATTGTGTGATTATTCCTTAAAGTTTTATTAATTTTTCAACAGTAGTAGTAGTATTACTTGCATTCTACTGAATGATAGTAATATATTTCTGCCACAATGTCTTCCAGTTAAAGCAAACGTTTATTTTGACGGGTTGCCATGCATACTACTCAAATGAAAGGTTAAAATGCTGATGAAGTGCCTCTCAGAGCAGGTCTGGAGATGTTGTTCTGTATTTAGTGAGACAGCAGACGTTAATATCACCGCGAGCATCACGCGCTTCAGTATGGGTGTAGTAAACAAACATCATTCATTCTCACAGAGACACGCAGAACACAAAACTTCCGTGACATTAAATTCTGTTTTTCTGACTGGATTCCACATCTCAGAAATCATGAGGCCCTACTGACTGCTCTTTGACAGGGAATCTTGACTGTAGTTCAACTAGTGTTAGCTATGAGCAGTTTATCTGAGGAGAGCATCATCATCATCATCATCATCAGAGAGACTCCATCTGCCACACAGACAAACACAGCTGCAGCACTTCCTCCAAACACTTCCTGACCAACAGGAAAGCAGCGTTCCCTCTCCGCGCGACCTTCAGCGCAGTTCCTGAGCGCCGTTCTATACCATAGCAGCGACAGACGGCACGCTAACTATTTCCAGAGCATCTCGTCAAAACACTCCCAGTGACGGCGTTCAGAAGCGCTTCGGTCTGCAGGGATGATGCTGAGTGAAAGATCCGGTCCAAACGTTAACATCAGACACAAACCCACAGGGTTATAACAGGAAGAGGCTGCTAATGGCCAGTGACCTTTGACCCGGACAAAGCAGAGATGTGGGATTTAACCATAAGCTACTGTAAATAAAACACACAATTATGAGACACAATACACTGAACAACACATGAGAAATAAAGCAATGCTGATCGACTGATTGATGATTTAGTTCTATTGAGTGCTTCCTGTCAAACGATTAATCGCATCCAAAATAAAGGTTTTGTTTACATAATGTGTATATTTATTATGTATATATAAATACACACACATGCACGCATATAAGAAAAAAAAAACTGTATATTAAATATATTTATATATAATATAAATATACATATAAATACATATTGAAAATAAATATTTTTAAATATACATGTAAAAAACACATTTTCTTGTCTTTAAATATGAATAATAAATATACACAGTACGCACACATATGTTGTGTAAAGAAACACTTTTATTGTGGATGCGATTAATCACCATTAATCGTTTGACAGCACTAATTATATCGTACAATACAGATTGCTTCAAAGCAGCTTTACAGGGATAAACAGGAAAATAATGATTCAATGAGATCCATTTTATCGTGAAGCACTACATTTATTTTTCTAATTAGTACCGTTCCAGCTACCACGGCTATAATCATAGCAAGAAACAACTGGAAAATTAGAAAAAAATGAATAAATAGACTATATAAAACAACAAAGAAAAAGTGAATCAGAGTTATGGTTAAGGTTAGGTTTTTAAAGTTTGTCTTTGATTTAAAAAAAAAAATCTCTAGCTAAATCTGGTCTTATTTCATTAAAAATATTTTCATAAAAATCAACAGAAGAGTAAAGAATCCTAGAAGAGTTCAAGACATCACAGTCCCAAACAAACCGCTTCAAAACACCAGCACTTCAGTAATCCAGAGCGGTCTTGCTTTTAATATAACTTTTATTTTTACAGGAATTCAGTTACAACTGAAGTGGAATGTGCAGCTCATATTTTTGGACATGCATTAATTATGTCAAATCTACTTTCTTCTTTGTGCCGTAAAGTTGTTAAAATCCTCACTCTCTCAAACACTGTATGCGAGTTACACCTGTAGTTTCGTTAGGGTTGGGAATCGACAATCGATCCAATTCCAGAAGCAGATACTTTATGGAGCAGTCGTGGCCTACTGGTTAGAGAGTCAGACTTGTAATCCAAAGGTTGCTGGTTCGAGTCTCGGGCCGGCAGGGATTGTAGGTGGGGGGAGTGAATGTCCAGCGCTCTCTCCACCCTCAATACCACGACTGAGGTGC
The DNA here is from genome assembly GCF_936440315.1 of Barbus barbus. Classification (NCBI taxonomy): domain Eukaryota; kingdom Metazoa; phylum Chordata; class Actinopteri; order Cypriniformes; family Cyprinidae; genus Barbus; species Barbus barbus. The sequence continues at coordinate 31,198,612 of NC_136746.1, read as the reverse complement.
CCTTGAGCAAGACACCGAACCCCCAACTGCTCCCCGGGCGCCGCAGCATAAATGCTGCCCACTGCTCCGGGTGTGTGTTCACGGTGTGTGTGTGTGTGTGTTCACTGCTGTGTGTGTGTGTGTGTGTGTTCACTACTGTGTGTGTGTGTGTTCACTACTGTGTGTGTGTGTGTGTGTGTGTGTGTTCACTACTGTGTGTGTGTGTGTGTGTGTGTGTGTGTGTGTGTGTGTGTTCACTACTGTGTGTGTGTGTGTGTGTTCACTACTGTGTGTGTGTGTGTGTGTGTGTGTGTTCACTACTGTGTGTGTGTGTGTGTGTGTGTGTGTGTGTTCACTACTGTGTGTGTGTGTGTGTGTGTGTGTGTGTGTGTTCACTACTGTGTGTGTGTGTGTGTGTGTGTTCACTACTGTGTGTGTGTGTGTGTGTTCTCTACTGTGTGTGTGTGTGTGTGTGTTCTCTACTGTGTGTGTGTGTGTGTGTGTGTGTGTGTGTGTGTGTGTGTGTGTGTGTGTGTTCACTACTGTGTGTTCACTTGGATGGGTTAAATGCAGAGCACAAATTCTGAGTATGGGTCACCATACTTGGCCACACACCACTTCCCTTTCCCTTCCCTTAAGGTCAGGAATCGGATATTTGTTGTAAAATTAAAGGGGTCATATGACCACAGCCATTCATGATGTTGCTAAAAAGAACATTATTTTGTGTATTTGGTGTAATGCAATGTGTTTATGTGGTTTAAGGTTCAAAAAGCACATTATTTTCCACATACTGTACATTATTGATTTTTTACAAAGCTCATCGTTCTGAGACGCGAGGTGTGCTCTGATTGGCCAGCTATCCAGTGCGTTGTGATTGGCCGAATACCTCAAGCATGATACAGAAATGTTATACCCCTCACCGTATTGTGATGCCGTGTCCCGGCGCGACGACACAAAAACAATAAAACCCATTATAAACGAGGCATTAGTTGCATCCAGAGGGGACATAATTACGGATTATAATGACTTAAGCCCTATTCGCACGGCATTAGTATTATCTGTGACCTCCAGTCATTTGTAATAATTGCGGAGGTTGTCTGTGATCTTAATCCCGTGAGAATCGGTCATGTCTGTAATTTGGCAGTATTTAGCGGGTCGTATATCATTCTTCAAGGTTTTTGTTTCCTGTGCGCCTTTTTATCCATGTTTGGTGAAGAATGGAGCTGCGTTGGAGTGTTTGATAGTATTTTGGATGGTGTCATATCGCTACACCATACAATTTGCAGAAAGAGAAAGCTGAAAAGGTTTAATGTGTTACAAATAAATCAAGCATAAAGCTTGAGATATTATTTTAACCTGGTGAAAATATAAATGACACGGGGCACAAAACTATATTAGTTTCTTTTCTTTTTAAATCCATCTAATTGGACCATAGAATGGGATCTCAAAGCCTTGACATGCGGGTATCCGGGAGATAAGTCAGTAATTTGGAGTGAAATCACAGGCTTTGCTTATCCTGTATGAATCCTGTGCAAATAGGGCTTTATACTGTGTTTTTATGTGTCGCATCGCGCCGTGTAAACATGATCATGTCTGCATTTGTGATCGGAGAAACGACAAACAACAAGCACTACTCTACACTGCTCAAAACTCATGTTTGAATCATCAGTAGAACATTCTTTAAATAAGAAAACATACTTACAGGCTGAGAGTCAGAAGTGCCAGACTGTCCTTGTAAAGTTGGAATTGCCCCACTTTATAATGTTCACAGCCATTCAGTGTTCACATATCGGCTACTCTCCCAGCTTCAGGAAACAGTCCTCCGTAAAATGCGCTGCACACACTCCAATATTTGGGTTGAACTGTTCTGGAACAGTGTTTAAAGAAGAAGTTACAGGTCTGTGAGAGCCAGAAATCTTGCTTGTTTGTAGGTGACCAAATACTTTTACCGAGGAATTTACCAATTAATTCATTAAAAATCCTACAATGTGATTTCCTGGATTCTTTCCCTCCATTCTGTCTCTCATAGTTGAAGTGTACCTATGATGAAAATTACAGGCCTCTCTCATCTTTAAGTGGGAGAACTTGCACAATTAGTGGCTGACTAAATACTTTTTTGCCCAACTGTATATATATTAGCAGCTAAGAAGTTCAGCACTTTTACAGTTCATCCCTCTATCTGATCCCCCATTTGTTTTGGCAGAAACCCGCAGGAAGACCTCACGCTTCTCTTTGTTGACCGCAGCAGATTTATAAATGGTATTTGTCATGTTTCACATTGTAACATGCTTTTAAAAAAATAATAAAAAAGTTACTGAGCAGCTGACGAGTAACACTGTTTCAGCGCAGATTTATAGCGTGTGGAGTACGACCGTAGCATGCGTCTGAATCTGATCAGTCATTGGTTCCTGTTGATTGTTGTTGCTCGTGTTCAGGAGGGGCTGTGTTTGATGACATCACATGATTAAAATGCAGAGAAAGAAAAGCTGGAGAAAGAGTAAACCGGTGCAGACTCCTGTAATCAGGTCAGGGACGTCTCTTCATTCAGGGCTTTATTCTTCCTGTAGTTTCCTTTGAAGCGAGCGAGCAGGTAACATCTTACAGCAGGAGAAGATCCTCTGAAGTCTGTTTGTTCATTCTGCTGGATCTCATTATGCCGTTTAAACACTTTACACTTCAAATGAATCCTGTCTTCACCAGCAGTCCTTCTGATCTGGGGTTTACCAGACATTTAATAAATTGAAACAAGAATGCAAGAACTAAATGGATAGAAGTGCATAACCTACTGTAAATGGTTCATTTTTGATTAGTAATATGCATTGCTAAGAACTTCATTTGAACAACTTTAAAGGAGATTTTCTCAATATTTAGATTTTTTTGCTCCCTCAGATTCCAGATTTTCTAATAGTTGTATCTCAGACAGATATTGTCCTATCATAACAAACCATACATCAATGATTGGTTTTGTGCTCCAGGGTCACAAATATTATTCCCAACTGAAGGTTATTCTGGGAATATTCCCTCATGCTTTGCTTGCTTAATTTGTTCAAATGTAACTTTTTAACTAAAGAAATGTTGTTTAATATGAAGAAGTAACACACTTTATTTGAGAAGTCCAATATTAACTGATTAAACGATGCGCTTGAGGTATTTTAGCCCTGAATAACCTGTAGTCTGTGTGTGGATGATCATCAGCGCTGCATCCTCCTCAATATTCAACTTTCGTTGCATCAGTTTCTGTGGTGTTTCAAACAGCATTCATCATGAGCAATATTTCCCCTGTGGATGAAATCGTTTTCAGATTTCGCTGAACGGTGCAGCACAGAAACATGACGAGCTTCAGTGTGTATAACACTGATCTGATTTATGACACTAACAGAGCTTTACATCAGAGATTTCTGAACGATCCTGATCTAATCAATGCTCTCGCACACACAGCTTTAACTCCAGATGTATACATCTATACAGCTCCAGATGTGGTTTTCATATGCATTCTGCAGAAAAGAGATGAAACAACCAGCTCTTGATTCAAAGCAGTGAAGTATTATAATCATAAAGGTACAGTACTAGAATGTGTACAGTAAGACACTGGTCTTTTATTATGATGATGGGTAGTGAGTTCAGCAAGTTCACATCAATGCTTTTAAAGGTAAGTTCTGTCTTCAACAGTTTGTACAGGACTTTAACTTTAATTCTTTATATCAATGTTTCTCTGTCAGCAGCTGTTTCCATCCACACATTTATGTGATGTGTGGGATTTTTCATCAAATAAATGCTGGATTTAAATGCCAAGATGCATACAAAATCTTGAAAACAAAGTCCTAAAAATCCTGCACATCTCATGCTGTTTTAGTCATTTGGTCAGCCTGTCATCAGATGATTTAATTTAATCAGCTCTCATAATAGTGTTCCCAAACATCATGAAAACATGACCGCGTTTGTTATTGTATTTCATGTCTGTTATTATGAAGGAACAAAGAGCCACAGGCTTCACTGCAGCAGCTTCATTTTTTTATTGACAGGTTGCCAGGAAGAGATGATTTTGTTCTCTTGGACACATGGGATGGAAACAGAGCTTTATTCACATTATATTTTATTTTGCAATATTCAAATATTCCACCTCTGACCTCTGGGTACGGAGTCCAAAACGTGTCTGCGCTGAAACAGTGTTACTCGTCAGCTGCTCAGTAACATTTTTATTATTTTTTTAAAAGCATGTTACAATGTGAAACATGACAAATATCATTTATAAATCTGCTGCGGTCAACAAAGAGAAGCGCTGAGGTCTTCCTGCGGGTTTCTGCCAAAACTCCATCCACGTTCATAAAGTATTGTATTTTTACTGTTGTTAATAAATAATATAAAATAAAAACAATCATAATGACAATAATAATTTACAATCGTCCTATTAATACATTTATGATAAGATTCACACATAGTGCTCAAATTGGGATCTGTGATATATTCTAATGCTTTAAAAGAAGTCTCTTCTGCTCAGCAAGCCTGCATTTATTAGTACAGCAAAAATAATACATAACTGATTCAAGAAGCGCTCTCAAAAATATTATTTTACTAACTTATTAGTTTTAAGTTAAATTGTGCTTTGTTGGTATAATGTCTGATAGAATGTTAAAAAATGTTCAGTGTTAAGTAAATATTTTTAAATTGTTGTTTTGTTATTGATATTTTCTTTGAAAAGCAAGAAAAAACAGTAAAAAGCTCATTTTGGCTATTTAATTTATGCAATGGTGATAAAAAAATAGGCAAAATACATGAAAACATGAAAAACCGTGTTCGGCCTTCAGCCCAGTGTTTCATTTAGTTTGGCTTCAGCCAAGAATTGTAGTTTGGGTGCATCACTAGTAATATTATTGATTGAACTGCATTGATCTGAATAATGACTCTATTGTCTTCTGTAGAGCTGCTTTACAGCTTTAATTTCACAACATTAACACTGCTGTTTTCCTGTGAAGCTGCTTTGAATCAATCTGTATTGTATGAAGCGCTATAGAAAGAAATGACTGACTTGACATGTACATAAAGGCATTATGGGTGGTGTGATTCAGAAGAGTGTGGACGTCTGGGTGGTCAGAAGTCCTTCAGAACGCAGGCTCTGCATTCATTCTGCTGTTAGCACTGTTGAGTAGTCCAGTGTTTGAATAGACTGCGTCATAATGAACAAACTGGCTCTTTGTTGAGCCGTGGCTTGTGTTCTGCCTCCTGCGGCTCTGATGAATGTGTGCAGGATCTCTGGGCTGATGTACATCAGCGTCTGCGTTCACAGCAAGCGACAGGACTTTGATCTGCTGTTATTCACGGGATATAATCAGGTCTTCAGCTCTCAGTCTTGACGAATCAGAATATGACTGTATCAGATGTGATTGGATAATTCCCATGCGTTAATGAAATGTGTGCTAGATCCATCTCAAAGACATGCCGTGTCACCTTTATTTCTATAGCGCTTTATACAATACAGATTACGTCAAAGCAGCTTCACAGTGATAAACAGAGAATAATGTTTCAATAATGCAAACTCAGGTCAATCAGCTCTAAGAAGAGCACAATAGCAAGCAGTCATTTGAAGTCAGTTCATTGTTAAACTTTTATTTGTACAGAACCAACAGGAAAATAATAGTGTGAATGTTGTAAAATTCATCATTTACGTCTCTAGCTGTGGCTTGAGTTGCTCCTTCAATGCATAGAGAACAGCACAGAGATTGTTCTAGATTCATTTAAGCTGCGTAACATGTCTGTGTTAGCATGCCGTCACCTTCACGAGTGCAGACGTTCTTGACCAGAAAAGGACCTAGGTGAAAACAAAGTGCAATAAAATGCATTTGATTTAAGTGCACTTAGTGCACTTCCATAATGTACTTAAAGTGCTCCCTTTCCAGGCACTAATTTTGTACTTAATGTACTAAAAATGATCCTTCACTCCTTCTTAAGTGCACTCAACTGTGCTATTTTGGGACACCACCAATATGAACTAAAATGTGCTTTTAACATACTTTGTAAAAAAAAAAAACAATTATTTAGTTAGCACTTGTAGTAAGATTATTTTAAGAAGTACTAAAGAATAATTTTTAGTATGTTAAGTACACAATTAGTGCGTGGAGAGAGAGCACTTTAAGTACATTATGGAAGTGCACTTTTCCCACCTGGGGTAGCACACTTTTAAGCAAAGCAATTATAAAACACTTCTGGTACGTTATCTGACTGCACTTAAAATCAATTTGTTGCAAAAATGCTAATTAGTGTATTTATATAAAGTGTACTTAAGTAGCACAGTTAGGAAATGTACTTATAACTATAACATTACTAATATATTTTAAATAAAATCAATTTAATTTAAACTTAGGATAACTATGTAAAAGTGCACTAACATTGAACTAATTTTTAAATAATTCAAAGCACACTTTTAAGAAATACACTAATAAAAGTCCTCTGTCTTCAATGCACTAAAATCTCTTTAAATCTCCGTGGTATTTAGTATACTTGAGCAATTGCACTGAAGTACTGAAGTAAAAAATCCTTTTAATTAATGTATTTATAGTGTATAATGTTTACAATTGTATTTAGCACAACAAAATAAGAATGTACTACATACAGTATGTACTTGCTGGTATTTAATATTTTTTAGTGCATTCAAGTACTTTTTTCTCTAAATCTGACATTAAGACTCAGCGAGACTCCATTGCACTGAATCTTCTTTACTAGTTCATGCCAGCAGCGCTTTAACCAGCGTAGACGAGTCTTGATGGATGCACTGGTCTTTAGCTACACTAAAGCTCTATTCAGATTATTCCGGTGGTTAAAGACAATGAATATTCAGTAATATAATCTAACTGCACTGAGTGGTTACCGCTGAGTGTTGCATGATTGGGTTATTTCCGTGTTCTGAAGCTGGAGAAGTAGCTGTGCGTGACCGATTGAAGCCTGCCGTCTGTCAGGGATTGTGTTAGTTTGGCTGGGAATGTGAACAGACTTGGTCTCTGCTGCTGAAAGCTTGAGGACGTGAATCTGGTGTTTGTGTTTCTCTGTGGAATGAGGAGCGTCTCAATGAATGAGTGTGTGAGTGTTGACAGTCAAACACACTCTTAATAAACTACCGCTCCATACTAAATAAACTAACCTCTCGTTCTGACTGCTGCTCTTCAATGTCTCTATTGTATAAAGCGCTATAAAAATAAAGGAGATGGACTTCTAATGACAGAATTCATTTCTGTTCTCAGACTTATCGGTTTAACTGTATTTGTACTGATATAAAATGATATCCTTTTTTTTTTTTTTTTTTACTATATACAGTGCTCAAATGTTAGCGGGAAATGTTTTTAAAATTTGAATTCATTACACATTAAAGACACATTAAAGAACATGAATTAAGAAAGTCACTAGCGACTCTATGACTGATATTTGACATTTATAATTGCATGTTGATGTCAAGCTGGACACGTTTTTAGAGCCACAAGGTTTCACAATCGCTCCAGTAAACCTTTTATGACCGTCTGTATGACGCGTGTTTTCTGTATTTGGGGCAAGCTGTGTTTCAGTCATAAATACTGTTGTGTCTGTGGGTGTTTGAGATCAGACCTGAGATCAGTCATTTCTGATCCAGACAGCTCCTGAAAGATTCAGTGCAGGCTGAGTGAGCTCCGATCAGGACCGATCATGAGTCCATCAGAACATGAGTTCACTTCTACACCAGCTGAAGCTCTTCTAGGGCTTGAAACCTCTGCGTTGTTCATATAACAGAGTGTGTTATATGATGTCAGAGACTGACCTCTGGCCATCAGAACACTACTAATCCACTTTACATGTGTTTTATCTCATTATCTGTGTAACGAGACACTGAAGAACGACCCAAACTCTCTGAACAGAGCGAGAAACACTACAGAACACTAGTGTTTGACTCATACTGAAGGGTTTCAGTCCATAATGCTGATATCAATCAGATAGATTATACAGAATTCTGATTATTTAACACTTATTTAGTCTTGGCATAGAACTCCAATCCAGAAGCATTGATGAAAGGTGTTTTAATAAGCTTGAATCATCTGATTTGAGTCTTATTATAAAGGGAGTGGTAATCATTAGTATTCTGGTTATGAGTATAGTAACAGTAGTTTGAGATCCTGTTTACTCCTCATTAAGATCTGTTAAGTACAAGTAAGTAACTGTAAGTATCTGTGGAGTACACATCGCAGCTGAAAGCACAGACTAAGGCAGTTAGAGAAACATGAGCACATCAGTTATAGTGTAAACCAGCAGTGAAGCTCCGCCCACTCACCTGTCAATCATCCATTGTGCTGAAGAGAGTCTGTCTGGTTTGTTTTGATTTTGTCTTCATAAATTGAGCTGAAGAGAGACTTTTATATCTCTAGTGACAGACGTCTGTATTGTTTGTCATAATGTCGATTTTTCTTTTTTAATTTTCATGCATTCCATTTTTTTCCATTTTAATTTTTCTGGACTCTGTTTTAATAGTTAAATTAAAATTGTATTAATCAAAAAGCAAGTCTACTTATTTGAAATCAATAGTACATTTGTTGGACACTATGAAATATATTTAATTTTAAGTGTTTTCCGTTTTAATTTTTCTCAATTCTGTTTTAATGGTTTATTTACATTTTAGAAGAAAAAAAAACATTTCTAATTAATTGAATTAATAAAAAAATATTTATTTATCATTATTATTTTTCCCCCCAGAAATTCTGTGTGTATTAAAATTTTTCTGGTAATCAGATAAAGGCATAAAACATTAACTTCATTTACCTTTTAATCAAATGAAAATTAAACAAACGCTTTTTTATTCTTATTATTTGTATTATTACATTAATTCTACTGTACAATAGTAATATATATAATATAATATATTTCTGTCACAGTTTCTTCAAGTTAAGCCATGCGTTTATTTTGACAGGTTGCCTTGAAGACCTGTATGTTTCCAAGTGTACGCTATATTCAGCTGGTTTTGTCGGTCATGTCTAGTCTGCTGTTATTTAGCTACTGTAGGCCAGTTGATTTCACATGGGTCTTTCATTAGTTGTTGTTTTCTCTCTGCTTCAGTAACTGTGCTCAAGTTCAGAGGTCTGATGGGGAATGATGTCCTGGTTGAGTCTGCACAGTTGTTGGTGTTTATCGGTCATGATCTACAGCAGAACACAGATGCTCAGACGGCCTGATGTTCAGTGGTTTAGTGTGGTTTTACTCAGTGAGTCTGGAAGGAGTGTTTCTGCAGTGTTTTATTGTGGTATTGTAACGAGACTCAGACAGCATGAGTTTGACGTGCGATCCTGCGCCTGTAGTTTATGAACTGCTCATGACAACAGTAGCTGCGGTGAGGAAACATGCCTCGGCGTGTCCCGCCACGACTTAACGGCTGCTGCCAGAAAACCCGGAACTGAGAGTGTGTGATAGAGCGACCCATCTGTGTGTGTGTGACAGAGCGACGCATCTGTGTGTGTGTGTGTGTGACAGAGCGACGCATCTGTGTGTGTGTGTGTGTGTGTGTGACGGAGCAACACATCTGTGTGTGTGTGTGTGTGTGTGATAGAGCGACGCATCTGTGTGTGTAAGTGTGTGTGTGTGACAGAGCGACGCATCTGTGTGTGTGTGTGTGTGTGTGACGGAGCAACACATCTGTGTGTGTGTGTGTGTGTGATAGAGCGACGCATCTGTGTGTGTGTGTGTGTGTGTGTGTGTGTGTGTGTGAGACAGAGCGACGCATCTGTGTGTGTGTGTGTGTGCGTGGGACAGAGCGACGCATCTGTGTGTGTGTGTGTGTGTGTGTGGGACAGAGCGACGCATCTGTGTGTGTGTGTGTGTGGGACAGAGCGACGCATCTGTGTGTGTGTGTGTGGGACAGAGCGACGCATCTGTGTGTGTGTGTGTGACGGAGAAAATCAGTGACAGATCGTACACTGAAATGCTTGTGTTGAGGCAGAACTGGGTCCATATTATCCTGAACAGCTGTCGAATAGGTCACTCCAGACCAACTCAAGTGTTTGCAATTGTTTTAAGTAGGGATGCACGATATTATCGGACCAATATCGGAATCAGCCGATAATGGCTTTAAATGTAAATATCGGTATCGGCCCGATGTGAAAAATGATGCTGATAAGAGGAATATGTTAACTCACATGTGCTCAGGGTGTGCTAGCGATTAGATCACGTCAGCAGTGTGCCTCATTCTTGAAGCAAAGTTTTGTCTGAATGACGATTAGATTGAGTGTGGATCGCTGCATTTAGAGAAGCATGTACAGAATGATGCGTTCGGTGTGTGATAGAGTAAACGGTAATAGCACGTGCAGCGGCAGCCTCCCCGGGGTCCTAATGACCCTTCGGTAACGAGTTTTAATTCTGTAGGGGGCGCTGTTGGCCTACTTCTAATAAGGTGAAAGCAAAATAGACAAAATAATTATTAGACTGTTTATGATTAAATAAAGCAGTAATTGATGCCATAAAATCATGAGTATGTTTTGATTTAAAGGTCAGAATCTATAGCTTACATCAACAACTACAAAAACAAATAACTTTATATACACTGCTTTATTCATTAATGTGTACATTTTTTAAAATTATGAGCTCTAAAAGATTTTCAGAATGAAACAACTCTTTTTTTTCTTTAGACCATTTACAAATGTTAAAACTTAAAATAAAATGTTCAGGTTACCACTGCATCTTTCTGAAATAAGAGATGCAGCGATCGAATATAGTTTATCGTTATTTTCATATCTTCAATGTACTGTCATTATAAAATAACTTCATTATTGTTTATTTAATTCTAACAAATAAGTTCTTGTTAAAAACTAACCAAAGTTAAAAATAATTTGCTTATAATTTCTGCACAGGAGAGACTTGCTGTTGTTTCCAAACAAAAGGAAATGTATCGTATCGGCATCGGCTATCGGACAAAATGAGTTGAAAAATATCGGCAAAAATGCACAGACTGTTTAATGCTGCTCTGAGGTGGCATGAATGCATTTACAAAGCAATTACAGCTGAATACTTTGAGGTAGATGGTTTTTATGCAGCATTGTTTTTATACTGAATTTTGAGCAGGCAAAATGCATCCTTAACTTTTTTTTATCATGAAAATAATACAAAATTTTGCTTTTGTTGTTAATATATAGTTTAAGTTTCTTATTTACTTTTTAGGTTTCTCACTTGTATTTTTGTCACAAATATTGCTGTGGTAGCTGGCATAACAATAAACTATAAACCAACAAACAAATCTATAACCATATAAATACGCAAGAATATCAGAAGATAGAGGGGGTGGAGACGGAAAGATAATATAAATAAGATAATCAATTGCAAAATATCTTTATACAAATAGTATAGGCAGAATGTTACGGTATGTGTGTAAAGTATGGAAGTAAGATGCATGTTCTGACTGTATATTTGGCAGTAAGTTACTTGAAGACAATATGAATATAGGGAAAACTGTGCCAAACAATATTTAACTGCACTAACTGTCAGTGATATCACTGCGTTAACGACTAGTTCAGTTCAGATCTTTTCACACAGTCAAATGTAAATTCAGGAATAACTGAACTTAAAACCGTTAACCTGGGTCAGTCTTAACCCTGATTAAACATAATCCTGAGTTATCTTGTGTCATATTTCATACTGTTAATATTTTAGCCTATTAATCTTTGTGTTCAGGTTTCAAGATTTCACACCATGTTTAGTAAAGTACATGAATGTTCTTATTTGCATATGAATGGGGTTAATAACATTGATTGGTTGAATGAATGGCTCTGCTCTGGTTGTTGTAGTCTTCTGAATCATACAGCACTTACCTCTGTAAAAGGGCCATTTTTCATTCATATTGTCTTCGAGTTTCAGACCGTTGTGCTGATGTGAGTAAGCTGGACTGGAAGACAGATCCAGACACACATTTCTGCTCCAGGAAGCTTTAATAGCTGTCTGTATGACGGTATGTTTTATGTATTTAGGTCAGCCATATACATAAATACAGCCAGATTTCACAAGCTCCCGAGAGTCGTTGGTTTAGTCAACCCATCTTCCCTTTAGAAATGCTAAATATAGTGTAGCTTTGGAGATGTTTGGCATCTCCTTTTCTTCTAAAGGACAGGAAGTTCTGGAGTTTTGTGGGCGTTTGATATGGACGTCTTTCAGCGACACAATTCTCTTTCTAACACCGAGGCTGTGACTGACACACTAATAAACCGTTAAGAGGACGTTTTGTCAAGCGTCCCGTGCGACTTAATCCTGTGAATGAACGTCTTTCTCTGAGGCGGATTAGAGAGGGAGGTGGAAGTAATGGGAACGGGGTGGAAGGGAACGTCTGTTTAACCCTTTCCTCACTGCGTTCCCATGAGCTGCTGTTAAACATGCGTCCTGTGTGATTACTCATGTAACGAGCGTGACCCGATCACTGTAATCATGTGCTCCACTAATGAGCCTCTTCCTGGGCGATGGCGGGCGAGTTAGTCAGACCTCGTTAGTCAGGCTCCACCAGTTCTCCATCATCTCCTCGGCAGATGTGAGATTAATGGAAATGCATTTACACCATCTTTAGCCCCATAAAGCGTTTCCCCTGGGCTTTATAACATTGACATGTAATTAGCAGAATTTAGCTGCTCTGAATAAAGAGTTTGCTCCTCATCTGATGCTGTAGGAGATTCCTGTGTTGTCACTGCTGTCTGAAGATCCTGCAGACGTCTCTTCATTAGTTGAGCGTTTCTAATGCATGATGCTGTCTAACACAGACTCGTCTTCTCTCTGTGAGCCTGAGCGGATCGGACTGAATAGAGCAGGACAGACACGCTGCTTCTGTGGATGTGTGTGGGTCGTGTTAGTAAGACGGTATTCTAGTGTTGAACTGAATCCAGCAGCTCCTTGAGGAGATGTTAGATGTGTCTTTACCCATCAGCTCCCAGTAGAGTAGAAACATGTCTTTAGGATCAACAAACAATACAAAAACAACACAACAACAATTTAAAAATAAACAAGAATATTACATAGAACCCACATAACTCTTAAAAAACCTATAAAATTCACCTCATGTTATATTTATATATTATATTTTTCTGTCTTTGTCATAAACACTAGTAATGGTTCTAATTAAAGTCCGTAATGATTTAGTTTAGCAGGACACAGTCCTGGGGCCAGTTGTTCATAAGCAATCCGATGGGATTTTGGCCATCGGATTGGATCAAATCTGGAAAATGGGTTGTTCAAAAGAAAAAAAAGGATTCTGAATTCGGATTAGATTACAAAATCCAATCTTGATCTGGATTAAATCCTCAGTTTGTGTTGTTCAAAACGTTTTAGTAAGATTGGGATACTTTTGATCCAAAGAAACTGGATTATTCTGATCCCAGCAGAAGGGTGGATTTCAGGAACAAAAATGTAATAAAACTTTAAAACTGGTCCAGAAAATACAACATTTGTATATACAACTTTTGTATTCAACTTTTAGAAGAACTGGCCCCAGGACTTAGTGTTTGATTCATCAGTGTAAAATTATTTTAAATTGTTATATTATATTATTATTTTATTCCAATAAATTTCATAAGGATAAAATAAAGTCCTTCCCTGTTTTTTGCTCGATGTATACGATAACCTGTATCTTTTGTAAACATGTCCAATCTTTGCTTGTAGTGCACAATTCCATAATTGTTGAACTTTCATTAATCAACGATGAACTGACTGTAACTGTTTATTATTGTCCTCTTTTTCGAGCTGCGCTGCTGCATTCTCTAATGATGACAGAGTCCTGCTTTGTTTTTCCTCAATGAATGTGCTGGTCCGGTGTAATTGTGTCCATGGTTTGTGATTGTAATGGGGTGTAAATGCTGTTTGATGTTGAGTCTGAGCGCTCAGGGAAGCGGTGGATGTCTGTGCTGTATTGGACGCTGTGTGTCCTCTGGCAGCGTGTCTGTGGGGTTATGTGATTAGTCTGAAGTGTTGTGGTGCAGCAGGACAGTGCAGTGTTTGTGTGTGGCTGTAATTACTCACACTGGGAGGTCCTGTATGTATCCCAGCCGTTCTGTCTGAATGAAGGAAAACAAACATGCAGAGTCCCTCGCTCCGTCTGTTCAGCCTGGAGTCGGCGCTGATGTTGAAGGATGCTGTGCTCGTCTGCTCTTTCTGTCCAGATCCACAGCGATGATCACACATTAGATGTGACCGCAGCTCCTCTGGTTTGTGAGAGTGAATGAAACTCCAGCAGGACTGACCGCTGTGATCATTTATACTGTGCTATAATATCATGAGAGACAGATTTACAGATCATCAACTGTTTTATAATATTAGTTTTGCTTCAATACAAGCAATAAATGTTTCAAAACCGCTTTACAGAAATAAACAGGATAATAGCAGTGTTAATGTTGCAAAATTCATCAATTATAAAATTCAATGAATTCATTTCGAGCTCCGTTATCAGTTCAGTAACACTGAGAGTTGCTAAGTTTATCCTGTTCAGGGTTTCTGTGGGTCTTTAAATTCATCTTAAATCAGAGCCGAAAGTCTTAATCATGGCATTAAATGTTGCATGCACTGCAAAAAACAAATATTTCTGTCTTGTAGAAATATCTAAACATCCTTAAATCAAGATTAATTTACTGCAGATGCAAACTGAAGATATGAAGTCTTGTTTTCTGAGAAATTGAACAAAATGAAGTGATTTTATGGTGAAAATAAAAACAAGTATCGGTCAATAGGGGATTTTGGTGATTCCATTGGCAGATATTTGTTCTTATTTTGATCAATTTCTCACAAAACGATTTCTTATGTTTATTTTGCATCTCAAGTAAATATATCTTGATTTGAGAATCTTTAGACATTTGCACTGGAAAACAAAAACACAAATACTGAGGAAGAGCACCGCTTTTTAGCAGATACAGTAAAAGTTATGATTATTTTCATATTCTAGTGTTTGGGAACACCGGTATTCTGGCCTTGAGCTATAGACATCTGTTGAAGGTGTATTTTTAATCTTTTAAGTGTTGCTGATACTCATGATCTTAATATCCTAATGATTTTTGTCATAAAAGAGAAATGTATAATTTTGATCCATACAATGTATTGTTGGCTATTGCTACAAATATACCTGTGTTACTCATGACTGCTCTTGTGCTGCAGGGACACATATAATTCATATTTTTTGCGTTCCCTTACATTTATTCCTTACATTTTCTTTACTTTGTCTTAAAAAGGTCTTAAGTTAACCATCATAAAGCCTGCAGAAACCCTGCTGGTGTCCTGTGAGCATAAACCCCACTGCGCTGGATGAATGTGTGTTAATCCAGAGAATCAATGGATGTTTTACACCGCATTACAGGCTGAAATCATTAGAAGGTCCTTCCAGACGTCTTGAACATGTGTAAGTCAGCAGAACTAATGTCCTCCTCCCTGACGTGTCTCATTCACAGGAGTGTGTGGTCAGTCTCTGTCCGTCTGACCCTGGTCTCGCTGCAGTCAGAGATCAGGATTCCTCCATTATCGGACGGCTCAGAGAGGTTAATGTACCGTGTCTAATCCGGTCTCGGAGCTCACGGTGCTCTGTGTATCACTGCAGGAGCGTCTCACACGGTTTAGTGTGGATCTATTAGCCTTCATTTACGACACTTTAGTGGAGATCATTTGAACTTCTGACAGCTCCAGCACATTGGTATGCGTTAGGAGGATGGCGAGTGTTTCTGCAGTGTCACAGTTAATGAAACGGATGTTTCCCCACATCATTCGGTGCAGCTAGGGGTGGGCGATATATACCGGTGGACACGATTAACCGGTAGAGATTTTAGACTATCATCTTTATCACGGTTATGCAATCATGTCAAGTTGCTGTACACAAAAATTGATTGTTTGCACACATTTTTAAGCATTGCGGTTTAAAAACAAGTGATTTTATCAGTTTAAAGGCAAACAACAGCTCTATATGCAGTTTCATAGAGTCCGCTGCTCATAGAGCACATGAGTATTTGTGTTGCTTCATTGGCCTTAAACAGTTAAAAACATATTTATATGTATAAAAATGCCTGTCTTTGTATCGCGGTCTGCTCCGAGCGGGAGGCGGGCGCTTGAACCGTGGTCTCCGGCGTGGGAGGCGGGCGCTCTAACGAGGAGGCTAAAGGTCACGGCCTCTAGTGTCAGTCGCTCAGATCGGGGAGTGAGGTATAACCTGCACAGCACTTACCCGCTGGCCTCTGCTACATTTGAGTAGCAAGTATCCTCTTAACAACAGTCATTTAAGTCTCAAGTGAAAGTAAACAGCTGAGAAATCAAACACGCGTGTAACGGTATATTGGATCCAGATGTTAGGTCTTACAGTGACAGCAGTCTAATATTCCTGTCTGTCTGTCATTCATATTAATCAAACAACAGTGGGAGAAAATCTCTCATTTATTTATTGTAGTTTTTTGTCCTGTTGCTTGAGTTTTTCCTTCTTTTTTTTAGGCTTGTATTAGTTTTTCTGTGATATTGATAGTATTTACAAGAATTATGAGAATTCTATGGTATCAAAATCTTTGATAGCATAAAAACCATGCAAAAATAACTATATTGTGATATATATATCTTTATCGTGATGTAAAATGACTCAAATCATGATAGATGTTGGTCATATGGCCCACCCCTAATGGCAGCCCATCATTATGAAGAAAAGTCAACATGACACTCCTCTTAATAAAAACAGGAGCTTGTACAGATGCAAACCTCTCTAATCAACTTTTCAAACTAGTTTATGGTGATTTTATCCATAAAGTGTTTCGGAAAGATAATCAGCAGAATGTGTTTTGGTTCGTTTATATGACAATGCTGTTCTGGGAGGCTGAAAACACAAACTTTTGAAAATGGGTTTCTAAGTGCAAACTTTAGAAAATCGCTGTCTTCTCTGTGTAAACCACAAACATGCTCATTTGTAAAAACATGTTCACGTAGCATTTCTTCTCCAACTGGCATGAATACAACAGTGTTTAGATGTTTCCGCTGATCTGCGTGAAAGGGGATTGTTGTGGCGTTGTAGTCTGTGCATCAGAAATGCAAAGGAGAAACTGTTGTGTAACTTACCTTCACCTTCATCTGGTCTGTAGCAGTATAAATGCGTTAGTGCGAGTATCTGCTCAGAGAAGGAGATTTGTGCTCTGTGATCGTCCCTTCGAGCGTCTTCTGCTGTAATTGAAATGTCAGAGAGAGAGAGAGTCAGATGAAAAAGCACACTCACTGTAAAGTAGTTACTGGGGAAATTGAGAGTATTAATATGACACTGCTTTCAGCTTCATCCTGACCTAGTTTCCTTCCCCCGGAGAGCCGCAGCACTTCCACAGACTCTAATGGCAGCTAAATATGAGATGACTGCACTCTCCATCAGAGAGCTTCACGAGGCTCTTCAGTGTGACCGGACAGGTCTTCACGAGGTCATGTGACGCTGATGTCACTCCCGGATCTGATTGAGTGAGCAGGATGTGAGGGATCACACTCGTCCACTTCCTGGATCCTGACGCACTTCTCCAGTCTGGACTACAGTTGGGTTTATTCCATTTCACATGTTGACATGCCGAAGAGACACTGGTGTCCTGTGAGGAGAAGCTGCGGTTGAATACACTTAGCCTCTGTCTTAAGACTGTGTCTTGCTGATTTTCTCAAACATTTCATGGTCACTAGAATATTTTGTTGTATGAATATCTCAACATGCAATACATCAAAATAAAAAAAATTATTCTATCTTCAAGCATTGTTTTTTAATTTTATCAGCACTTGAATATAGGTTGGTTTCATAAAGCATCATTTTAAAGTGCCCCTATTATGGGTTATGAAAGGTTCATATTTTGGTTTTGGGAACAACGGGTTGTCATGCAGGCAAGGTCAAAAAACACTTTCATTTTCTTATAATATGCATTTATTTGTACCTTATTTGCTCAACGACCCCCAAACGATTAGTTTAGTTTAACGATTAATTTTTGCCAACCCCTCCTCTGCGTGACGCTAATCTGATTGGTCGATTTCATTTAAAGCAGGGTTTGTGAGCTTTTAACGCTCCAAAAGCGGCACCTAGTGGCAAAGACTGAATTTGCATTTTCATTCAGACCAACGCTAAAATCAATGTTTTAATTCATGTTAATGTCGAAATGAAACGGCTTGGGATACGTTTTAAAAACGACTCGTTTCAATGATTCAGAGTCGACTCTTCTTTTGAGAGACAATAACTTCATACACCGAGCACTTTCAGATTCAAAACTTTGCAGGATGTTTTCATTCACTTAGAGCTGTTACACACTGCATGAAAGATCATCTTCAAAAATCTGTAATAGGGGCACTTTAAGCAAAAAGCTGAGAAAATCACATTTTTATCAGATACTACATCTGGATCATATTCAGTAATATAATCAAAGCAAAGATGCAGTAGATGGCTTCCATCAGTATCCCAAAGCTTCACAGGCCTTTAACACTTTCTGGATCCACATCTCACTCTGAAACATTAGGCAGTTTCCATTTATGTGTGGTTAGTGTTGATGATCGCATTATTTTTCATATTGCATATGCTTACATATAAGATTGCTTCCTGGTCTTCCTAATAGAGATGCCTAATAGCGCCCCCTAGCGTATAACAGGGAAAACACGGAAACCCAGAAAATTTCCACTTAAGTAAATGTTTTTATTGGTTGCTAGGCTGATATTAAGGGGTTCTGGGTGGTTGCTATGGTGTTCCAGATGGTTTCTAGTGTATTCTGAGTGGTTCTGGGTGGTTTCTAGAGTTTTGCCATGGTGTTCTGGTTTCTAGGGTGTTTCTAGGGTGTTTTGTGTGGTTGCTAGGCTGTGTTGGGTGGTTTCTAGGGTGTTGCTAGGGTGTTTTGTGTGGTTGCTAGGCTGTGTTGGGTGGTTTCTAGGGTGTTGCTATGGTGTTCGGGGTGGTTGAGGTGTTTTCTTCCTGTCTAAAAGCTGAATGCTCTTCAGGATTCTTTCTCTTGTTGAATGTATGTGATTTTTCCAGTTGTTCATGATTTACTGAATATGGTTTAGAGATCAGGAATAAAAAAAATAATTTTGGTAAATAGTAAGTAGTGAATAAACTAGTAAATATGTGTATTCATTATAAAAATGTCCATTGTGTATTAAAATGATGAATTTCTATGATTTATCCAGTTCTAGAAATCACACTTAAGATCAGGATTCCTCATATATCCAGATTCTTGAATTTGGTTCGTCAAAGACAAAAACAGTTGTTGAAGGAATTAATTAACAAGAAAATAACTGATTTGGTGTTATCTGAGCTGATTTGAATGCCTGTTTTGTGTGATTTCTAATCATTTGCAGCACGAGGAGCACTAGTATGAGTGATGGTTGAGTTGGTAAACGCTGCTGAATTGGATGATTGTGTGTTCAGAGCTCAGTTTTTGTCCTGTGTAAGCGCGTCCCCGTCAAACACATCTTTGTCATCGGTGCTGCTCTGCGCTGACCTGAGGATTACTGGAGCGCAGCAGGAGCCTGATAACTGACACCAGGGGCCCCAGCGCCTCCTCATGGGCCCTCGGCCCTCAATGACGTCTTTCAGCACGAGTGTGTGCGCTGCTAATCTCCTGCATCGCAGACAGCATCTCAATCGCTGCAGACGGGCCGTGGTTGGCATGAATCTGCAGCGCTGGCGTGTTTTGATCGTTGCGTGCCGTGTTTGCAGCGCTGGTTAATAACGCGTGAGTAGATGCGGAGCGCGGGGGACACGGATGTTTGATCGCCCGCAGCGTTTGAGCCACTCAACTGGAATATTTGCTTCAGTGGCTTTCTAGAGAGCATCTCTCTGCCTTCCTGTGCGTGTATCGACTTTCCAGCCTCTGAAGCACAGAGCCGTGTGCGTGAGAGCATTTCTGAGTGCTTGATGGTCAGAAAATGCACCGCTGCTCCAAGCTCATCTGTCATGTTAAAGTAAACCAATACAAGCACCATCAGCCGTGAGCGGCTTCATATGTGTGTGTTTCATTTACATTTACATTTACATTTATTCATTTAGCTGACGCTTTTATCCAAAGCGACTTACAATTGCTATATATGTCAGAGGTCGCACGCCTCTGGAGCAACTAGGGGTTAAGTGTCTTGCTCAGGGACACATTGGTGTCTCACAGTGGATTCGAACCCGGGTCTCTCACACCAAAGGCATGTGTCTTATCCACTGCGCCATCACCACCCCAGGGCTGGAGATCAAGCTTTGCTGTTTTTACTGCAGTAGATCTTTCCATACAGTTTACATGAGAGAATGATGAGAAAATACAGTGCTGCAGGTCCCAAACATGTTAAAGTTGATATGTTTTATTGTTGTACTCGTGTGCAATATTAAGTCAAGTCATCTATAGTGCTTCATGGGGGAAGTCGTGGCCTAATGGTTAGAGAGTCGGACTCGTAATCGAAAGGTTGCGAGTTCGAGTCCCCGGCCGGCAGGGATTGTAGGTGGGGGGAGTGAATGTCCAGCGCTCTCTCCACCCTCAATACCACGACTGAGGTGCCCTTTCTCACTCAGTAATTGCTAGTTAATTTCACAAACAATTACCAAGAAAGGCAAGTAACAGTGAATTAAACAAGACATTAAGTAGAAAAACTAAAATGGCATTTTCTTGTAAAACATGGTCTAATCATCTTATTTAAAATATTACTTATAAATAAATCTGATTTATTTTTACAGTGAAGCTGAATATAAAAGCATAATTCTATGTAATGTCTCATTTAGATGTGTGAATGTGTGGTTTACTCATCAGATCATTGTTAATGGTTTAGCTTTATTCTGTCTGATGTCTGTGATCCTGAATAGGCCTGTGCTAGATGTAGTGCTGTTTACTAGTTCTGATAGTCATGTGATCAAAGCTCTAACTTACTTTTACTTTTAACTAACAGTCACATAAACCAGTTCTTTACTTTAATAGCCTGCTCTGTCTCAGAGACCCGTGCTGGACTGATATGGACTGATGTGGTCTGGAGGAGGTCTGTTCTCAATGACAGAAATAAGGACTTGTGTAATTGACCTTTGACCTTCCTCTGTGGTTACCGTGGTAACAGGCCGATATCACACTCGTCTCACGTTGGCTTTATCTCGGGTCTGTATGCCAGCGTTTGCTCTCTGGGATGTGTTGAGGTGCATTATGGGATCATCAGCAGGTTGTGCTTCCTCTGTTCATTAGCGAGTGCATTAGGCTCTGATGGGCTCCTGGCTGGAGGATCGCCCCATATGGATTCTTGGCAGGCCTGGGTTTGTGTTTCCAGAAGATCCGGGCGGATCGATGCGCTGGGAGCACCGGACGGGAAACACAGAGCGCTGCAGAATATCTGAGAGACACAACGGAGCCAAACGGCCCCTCGTTCCTCCCGAGACCACTGTTAGTTTACACAACCTGAGCTACTGTCTCGCCCATATGGAGAGAACACAGCATCGATACGCTATCAGCGTGTGTGTGTGTGTGTGTGTGTGTACAGGTTTGCATATCTTGGTGGAGACTTAAACCTGAATACACAGGTTTAGGTGTAGGGCGATAGAAAATACAGTTTGTACAGTATAAACACCATTACACCTATGGAGAGTCCCTACAAGGATAGCTGACCAGACGTGTGTGTGTGTGTGTGTGTCTCTGAGAGAGTGTGTGTGTGTGTGTGTGTGTGTGTGTGTCTCTGAGAGAGTGTGTGTGTGTGTGTGAGAGAGAGTGTTTTTGTTATTATATACCGGTGGGGACTTAAACCTGAATACACACAGACTCATGGGGACTTGTGTCACGGTGGGGACCTAAATTGAGGTCCCCACGGGTAAACAAGCTTATAAAGCACACAGAATGAAGATTTTTGAAAATCTAAAAATGCAAACAGTCTCCTGTGAGGGCTAAGTTTAGGTGTATGGTAGGTGTAGAGCAATAGCACACACAGTTTGTGTGTGTGTGTGTGTGAGTGAGAGACAGTGTGTGTGTGTGTCTGTGAGAGAGTTTGTGTGTGAGTGAGAGAGAGAGAGTGTGTGTGTGTGTGTGTGTGTGTGTGAGAGAGAGTGTGAGAGAGAGACAGAGTGTGTGGGTGTGTCTGTGAGAGAGTGTGTGTGTGAGTGAGAGAGAGAGAGTGTGTGTGTGTGAGTGTGAAGTGTAATAACGCAGCTCAAGTGTGTGACGTGTGTCAGCGGCTCTTCTCTCTTTCAGATCACTGCAGAGAAACAGACTGAACATGTTACAGGAATAATAACACGCGTGTGGTTTCATGAAGGGCACAGATGCTCTAGCTTCAGTCCTGAGCTTTGATGATTTCTGTGGAGTGTTTCAGTACAGATCCTTTCAAAGCAGCTTCTCACAAATAATCAGGAAAATGTAGAAAATATTCATCAATTACAAACTGCATCAGTTTCAGCTGTAAAGCAGCTCTACAGAAGACAATAGAGTCATTATTCAGATCAATTCAGTTCAGGTTTTGTTCTCCTCTGATAGTCAGTGCAGTTAAATTGATTACTGAATATAAATGGTCTTTCAGAAGTAGTTGGGAATAAATGACCTCCCGCTCTGAGATTCTGCCCGTATTTCTGTGTGATAGACAGTAAAGCAGCATGACAGGCCGTCAGGGGCTTATGGGATATCATTCTGACAGAGGTCACGTCCCCACGGCACCCATTCACAAACAATTCATATCTCACCCATCAGCCTCCTGTGTGCCCTGTTCCTCTTTCCTGCATTTATTCATGATTTTAGTCATGTGATTCAGTGCAGATGCAGTATAATGTGAGTGTGTTCACTGCATGCACTGCCTTTATACACTAGACACTTACTCTCTGTGTGTGTGTGTGTGTGAGAGACTGTCTTATAGTGTGTGTGTGTGTGTGTGTGTGTGTGTGAGAGACTGTCTTATAATGTGTGTGTGTGTGTGTGTGTGTGTGTGTGAGTGTGTGTGAGAGACTGTCTTATAGTGTGTGTGTGTGTGTGTGTGTGTGTGTGTGAGACTGTCTTATAGTGTGTGTGTGAGAGTGTGTGTGTGTGTGTGTGTGAGACTGTCTTATAGTGTGTGTGTGTGTGTGAGAGACTGTCTTATAGTGTGTGTGTGTGTGTGTGTGTGTTTGGGTACAGATTTGTTTCCATAAGTGAATAAGTCTGGTAGCGTTTCACTGGTGATCCTCTGTTGGATTAACAACTCAATAGTTTTGAATAAATCATGACTCAAGTCATAATTCAGAGATCTATATAAAGCAGTATGTCAGTTGTATTTGTAATTCAGTTGTAGTTTGTTTCATGTACATCTGTTGATCTGAAGCAAACCTCACAAAACTGAATATGAAATGAATAGCAGAACATTCTGTGAAAGCTACAAACGAGCAGCTTTTGACATTAATAAGCTAATCATCATAATGTGTGTTTCTGGCTGTCATTCCCAGCATCCTCTCTGTTGTGTGTGAAGAGCAGGAATCACTGATCTAGATTAATCTGTCCTCTAATGATACAGCAGGACCCCGAGGGTCTGTGACGATCTGTCAGGTTCAACGGTTTTCTTTTATGTTTTATTATATTTCAGTTTTGTTTTGTAGTTTGTTAACTATAATAATTCCTGATTCCTATATATATATATATATATATATATATATATATATATATATATATATATATATATATATATATATATATATATATATATATATTCCATAAAAGGCGTTTAGTCTTGGATCTGTGGAGGTTTTCAGTGTGTTTATGAAGCGTTTGAGCAGGCAGTCGTTCGCAGTGCTTCGTTTAGTGGATGATCTCACCGTTCCTCAGCCAGAACACTGCTTTAATCTCTTTATTCATACAGAGCTTCCATGTTTTGCTTGGATCATCCACACTAAAGTGCTTTTGCTTTCACAGTTAATTGATCAGATAGGAAGTGAAGATCATCAGGCTGTTATCAGCTCTCCGCTTCTCCTCTGGAATCTGCCGGCGGTCTGTTTTAGTGTTTGCCGTTTGAAGGCATTATCATTGAGAACTGCAGGAAACGCTTAACCGGGAGATTTAATAGTGGTGTAAAAAGCCAGGAAAAGCCATTTAGTGTTTCGTTCTAAAGGCTAGAGTTGAAATAATTAGTCATGTTCTTTATAGTATCAGTCCAATATACCTATAGAGAGCTGTATGTCCTCAGCCGTGAAGCGCTGGCTGCTGCTCATTGAAGCGGTATGAGGGAAGACTGCATCAGTGTCAGGAGTATATCATCCACCTGTCTGGACCCGTTCATAACTAGAATGATAACTATATCAGCATCCACACTAGCACACAATCATGTTCCGTTTATTAAAAACGCTGCAGTTTTGTCGTCTTTAAATGCTCAAATGCTTAAAGTCAGATGGATTCTGATTGGCTGTCGTTTATCCAGTGGAAACAAATCATCAAACAAAAATCATTGTGGGATTACTATTATTATAGAATTAGAAGGATTATTAAAACTGTATAGTTATCGTTATCATCAGGACCAAATGTGGTGCGCACTAGTTAGCCGGTAACATTTTTATTAATTCTATCAGTGGCTGAAAAGAACAAACAACCATAAATATTAGCATTTTAATTATACTGTTGTTATTAAAAATACTACTAATCATTTTATTATTATTTTATACATTTAAATTATTGTATTATTATGACTTCCTTTACAGTTCAGTAGTATTACACAGTATGGAAGCCCATTTCCAACACTGAATTAAAAAAAAAAGGTAATTGCAACTTTTTATCTTGCAATTCTGACTTTATTCTGAGTTTATGTTTTGCAATTCTGAGAAAAGTTAGAATTGTGAGTTCGTATCACGCTATTGCGATTAAAAAATGTCAGAATTGTGAGAAAGTCACAATGACCTTTTATATTTTTTATTCAGTGGCAGAAACGGGCTTCCATATTATAGTGACAGTTCTTTATTGAATTGTTAAATTTTTATCATTTCATTAAATAATATTAATAATAAAAAAATACTAATGACAAAAAAAAGCAATTCGATTGTTCTCTGTATTTTAATTAAATAATGCACACAAATTGTCATGGCACTCTAGCTGGTTGAAAATTTGCAAAAGTAAATTGAATTAAAATTGAATGATATTTTTGAATTACTTGTACCTTCGTTCAGACATTTGTGGTTCATCCTGCCGTCACAAAATGACTTTTTCCACTTTCACAAGGCCTGAGCCGTAAAGAGACGCTGATGTTTGTTTGTGGAGAGTCAGTGTTTGTTATTGAGATGTTAAATGGAGGAGGTTTTGTGGTGAGACACGAGTTTGGACGCTTCTCATCACTGCAAAATACTGCTGCATGTGATGTGTTTCCTTCAGCTAAACATCTACTGATGCTTTACACCTGTCTGTACTTACACACCATTCTGCTGCTCTTCTGCTCAACTGGAAGCGGTTCCCTTCAATCACCATGTTTATTAGATTAGATTAGATTCAACTTTATTGTCACTGTGCAGAGTACAAGTACAGAGCCAATGAAATGCAGTTAGCATCTAACCAGAAGTGCAAATAACAAAGTATATAAATAGAATTTTAGAACTTTCTGGTCCGAAACAGTGCAGTTGCCGTACCACACTGTGATGCAGTTTGTGAGTATGCTTTCAACAGTGCAACGGTAAAAGTTCAGCAGGATGTGGGGGGACAGGTGAGCTTCCCTTTAAGGAAGTAAAGGCGCTGTCGTGCCTTTTTGATCAGGGTGGAGGTATTGAGGGTCCAGGAGAGATCCTCAGAGAGATGGACACCAAGGAACTTGAAGCTCGCCACACGCTCCACTTCGGCCCCATTAATGTAGATGGGAGTGTGTGTGGTCCTTCTTAGTCCGCCGGTGGTCTACAATCAGCTCTTTGGTCTTCTGGGTGTTGAGTGCAAGGTTATTGTTGGCACACCACGTTGCTAGATGCTTGACCTCATCCCTTTAGGCTGTCTCATCATTGCCGCTGATCAGGCCTACCACCGTGGTGTCATCTGCAAACTTGATTATAGAGTTAGAGCCATATACAGGTATGCAGTCGTGGGTGAAAAGGGAGAAGAGGATTGGGCTCAGCACACAGCCCTGTGGTACCCCAGTGTTTAGGGTGAGGACGGAGGAGGTGTGGTTACTGATCCTAACAGACTGTGGTCTGTTGGTGAGAAAGTCCAGGGTCCAGTTACAGAGGGAGGGGCTGATGCCAAGATCAATGAGCTTGGAGATCAGTGTGGATGGGATAACTGTATTGAAGGCGGAACTGAAATCAATGAATAGCATCCTGACATATGTGTTGGTTCTGTCCAGGTGCGTCAGGGCAGAGTGGAGCGCTGAGGCAATGGCATCCTCAGTTGACCTGTTGGATTTGTAGGCAAACTGGTATGGGTCCAGTGTTTGGTTTGGGCCAAAGAGAGGTTGAAAATGTTGGTGAAGACCTCAGCTAGCTGTTCTGCACAGGCCCTAAGCACTTGGCCAGGGATGCCATGAGGGCTGGCAGCTTTGTGTGAGTTCACCTTACTCAAGGTGGCACACACGTCACTGGTGGAAAGTGTGTTCAGCTTTGATGGGTGGTTCTGTGTTTCCACGATCAAAGCGAGCATAAAAGTAGTTCAGTTCGTCAGGGAGGGTGGCACTGCGGTTTGGGGGTGTACTGTTTGCTGGTTTATAGTCTTTGAGGGCATGGATGCCTGTCCACATGCGCCGAGGGTCGTTGTTTTTAAATCTGTCCTCAATGCGCAGTTTGGAATCGTATTTAGCTGATTGAATTCCCCTCTTCAGATGTGAATGTGTTCTTTATCCAGGTATCTTATGCCTGTTATCCTGAGCAGAAGCTGGAGTATCATCATAAACACATGAATGATGACAGTACACACAGTGAACAATTATGTCTTTATGCGTCTTCTCTGAAGGGCCCCGGGCCCCAGATGTGTCATGTGTAATGAGGTGGTAAAGCAGATTCTGGGTGGCCACACATTTACTGTAACGCTCTTAATGGTTCAAAAGCTTTTAGAGGCGTCTCTGCATTTTACCGCATTTTTACCGCGCTGTTGTGATTACAGCTGGTCACAGATTCCACACGAGACAATAGAGGCTTTATTTGTGGAGACGGACAGATGGATGTGAACGTGTGAAGCGGCTCTTAATGAAAACACGTCCCTCATGACAGAACTCGATGCTCGTTTAGGAGTTTAATGAAGATGAGCCTGTTTCAAGCTGACTTTCGTTCCCTGCTCTTTACTTCTGAGGAGTACATCTGATGCTGCTTTAGAAGATTCTGATTGTTTGACTGTTATGATGAGACTCTGTGATATAAGACAGTTATATCACATTATTCTCAGTTTTGGTTGATATAGTTAATATTTCAATAATTTCTCAAACATTCACATGCTCCCATTCTCTGATGCGGTGTTATTTTATTGTCACAGATACTATTTATGTTTTAGTTTTTATATTTTCTACTTTCATGTTAATTTTAGTTAAAGTTTTCGTAATTGTGTTCTGGGTTTTTGTCATTTTTATTAGTTTTTGTTGTTTTTAAATATGTCGAGACAGTTTTATTTGATTTCAGTTTTAGTTTTCAGTATGTAAAGTTAAACTAAATGAAAATGAGAAATGTTGCCTAGGAAGATAGCTATATAAAGGAAGCTAAATAAAATAAGTTGAAGTTTCTTAATATTTTATTTTATTTCAAGCAACAATTTTTTTAAAATAAATTTTAGTTTTGGTTAACTAATAACCCTGGTCTGAAGTCAGGTAGTGGTCACATGATATGCTAAAAAGACAAAATATTGAATCTCTTTATAAGTGCTTTATTTTAAAATTATTTATTTATTTTATATATACAGTCATGGCCAAAAATATCGGCACCCTTGGTAAATATGATCAAAGAAGGATGTGAAAATTCATCTGCATTGTTAATCCTTTTGATCTTTCATTTAAAAAAATCACAAAAATCTAACCTTTCATTGGATAATAAGAATTTAAAATTGGGGGAAATATCATTATGAAATAAATGTTTTTCTGTAATACACATTGGCCACAATTAACAGCACCCTTTTATTCAATACTTTCTGAAACCTCTATTTGCCAGTTTAACAGCTCTAGATTTTCTCCTATAATACCTGATGAGGTTAGAGAACACCTGACAAGAGATCAGAAACCATTCCTTCATCCAGAATCACTCCAGATCCTTCAGATTCACAGCTCAATGACGGTGCTTCTTCTCTTCAGTTGATCTCACTCATCTTCTACAGGGTTCAGGTCAGAGGACTGGAATGGCCAGCAGAAGCTTGGTTTTGTGCTCAGTGACCCATTTTTGTGTTGTTTTTGAGGTTTGTGTTTGGATTATTGTACCTGTGTTCACCAAACCCATCTTGAGTGTTTGCTGATAAAAAGCTCATTTTTTAGTTTCATCTGACCATAGAAGCCAGTCTCATCTGAAGCTCCAGTCGTGTCTGATAACTGAATATGCTGGAGTTTGTTTTTGGATGAGCTAGGAGATTTTTTCTTGAAATCCTCCCAAACAACATGTGCTGATGTAGGTGCTGTTTGACAATTTATTTTAAGGTTTTCTGACCCTGAGACTCAACTATTTTCTGCAATTCTCCAGCTGTGGTCCTTGGAGAGTCTTGAGCCACTCAAACTCTCCTCCTCGCCGTGCATTAGGACGATATAGACACACGTCCTCTTCCAGGCAGATTCATAAAATTTTTTGTTGATTGGAAATTCTTAATTATTGCCCTGATGGTGGAAATGGGAATTTTCACTGCTCTAGCTCTTTTCTTAAAGTCACTTCACTAATTTGTGAAGCTCAAAAGCTTTTCCTATTTATATTTCTGTGAAACCGGAAGCCATGGCTGGATAATTTCATGTTCATAATCACCCTGGAGTGCTCAAAATTGTGGATATGAATGGGAATATACTTCAGAGATATTTTACAGATATATTTTATTTAATATTTTATTTTAGAGTTTTGTGAATTTTTTAAATAAAACATCAAAAGGATTAACAATGCAGATACATTTTCACAGCCGCTTTTGATCATATTTACCAAGGGTGCCGATATTTTTGGCCATGTATGTATGTATGTATGAATTTATTTTTTCATCAACTCACATTTGAGAATCACTTAAATACATTGTACCAGTAATTCACGTTTATGGGAAAGTATTGACCATTTTTTTAAAGTAATTTTCTATTTTTTTTTTTTATTCTAAAAATTTAGTATATTGTTTTTTTATTTGTGTAAACTGTAATATTACATATGAAAGTGTTATGTAGTGTTAATCCAGATGTTAATGAATAATTCCTGATGTAACTCTGATCGCGTCTCATTGGCAGAGCAGCTGTAACGGTCATTGATCATCGATGCCTCATGAATCCCAGAATCCTTTTGTCACTATAATTGATCAGTCAGTGAGATGAAGCTGACAGGTTGCCACATCATTGACCTTCACAGGACTGGAGCTGATGTTTGACCTGAGTTCTGATGAATTCGCACTCACTCGAGACAAATCATCACTGCTCCTCCACCAGTTGATGTCAAATCAATGACCGTTCTGCCAAAAATATAATTCTGTCATCATTTATTGATCCTCGTGACTCTCTGACTTTATTCATTTAATAGTTTATTCATATGCAAGAACGTTCTGGTCTCGTTTGTTTCTCATGAACCTTCTGTCTGTCTTCACATGTGTTCAATAAAGCAGCTGTTTCCTCCAGTGCTTCCAGTGAAGCCTCTTCTGCTGTCGTGATCGTTTCTGATGGCATTTCATAGTGTTTTACAGGTTGTACAGATAAAGTTTACTTGTTCATGTTTTGAA
Organism: Barbus barbus; assembly: GCF_936440315.1. Lineage (NCBI taxonomy): Eukaryota > Metazoa > Chordata > Actinopteri > Cypriniformes > Cyprinidae > Barbus > Barbus barbus. Next base: position 31,168,916 of record NC_136746.1, on the reverse strand, counting down.
GTATCAAAAATGACACAAAAGTTCCATACAAGTATGTTAAAAAAGCAAACATAAATGTGGAAGGAGAGCTGCTCTGTATCGGTGTCAGTGTGATCATCAGACGCAGATGGCTGACTCGGCTCGTCTGAATCTGCCTGAAGCTTTTCTTCCACATGCCTGAATAATGCATGGAAGCTTTTACTGGCCCACTTTAAGAGCATCATGGGATGACAAAGAAAAATACAACAAATAAAACATCTTTGACATTCGATACAGACACTGGATGTGTGTTGACATGTAAGACGCTCCGTTATACACCAGATTTAACACGCTTGTCAGTTCAAGCAGCTGAAGACCCAACCCAGCCAACATTCTATCACGGGTCCCGTGTGGGCCCCATATGGGCTGTAAATATGGGCCCTACATGGGTTTGTCCATGGGTTCCATGTGGGTCCCATCTGAAGTAGCCCATATGAATCTCATATGGGGCCTGACTGGGACTAATGTGGGGCCCAACTGGGCAACACATATAAGACCCATATTGGTCCCACTTATGACCCAGCTAACAATCCAAGGTGGGGCCAATATGGGGCCTAGATGGGTTTGTCCGCAGGTTCCACTTGGGCCCTTTATGAATTAGCCCACATAAATCTCATATAGAACCTGAATGGGGCCCAACTGGGCAACATAAGTTTTGAAACCCATATGGCATACACCCAGTATATGTGCCTGTTCTTATGAGGTTTTTTGACGCATCAAGCCTGAACAGTATTTATAATTATCAATTCTAATTTACCTGTGATATAAGAAAAAATAAATGAATAATAAAAGCAAAATCTGTATTTTAGTTAGGTAAATGTCATTTTTTTTGCTTGAATATTCCACTGTTATTAATCTACAAAATCTCAACACATGAAAGGTGTAATTAAAAAAAAAAAAAAAATCAGAAATTAAAATGTAAAAATACAGTATATCAAATACTTTATTATAATTCAGACATTTTCAATAAAACTTGAAGTTTTTGTAAAGTGTTAAACACCAACGTTACCAGTTTAATTTAAAACAGGGTGATACTATCCCAACAGTTGATTTCACATAACCAAACTTATTTAACAATTAAAAAAATATTAATAAAAAAAAAAAAGAAAAAAATCAGTCAAGAAAAGAAAACTAGTGTTACTCCAAACCCATAAGAAATTATTTCATTTTTTAATTCAAGTGGTCTGAAAAGTCATGAATAGACTTTCAATGGAGTGACAGAAATGTCTTAATTTCATAAAAAAAATAAAAAATAAAATAAAAATTGCGTTTGGTCTCATACTGTATCGTGTATCTTATCAGTGTCTGCACTTGCTTGGCCATTTTTTGTGATTAATAGGAAAGTGGGTTCAAGCGCCAGCAGAAGGCAGTGTAATGAAATAGTCTTTAAGAGATGCAGTCTATCAGCGGAAGTTCAAATCAGCTCGTAAGTGTATTTAATTGTCTCAGTGTTTAGCCGTTGCTAGGAAACGCTTATTTTTTTTACTGTGTTGAGAGTTGCTGAAATCGCGTACTGTAGCGGTGACTCTCTGAGCGGCAGGTCCTGTAGCGGTGACTCTCTGAGCGGCAGGTCCTGCAGCGGTGACTCTCTGAGCGGCAGGTCCTGCAGCGGTGACTCTCTGAGCGGCAGGTCCTGCAGCGGTGACTCTCTGAGCGGCAGGTCCTGCAGCGGTGACTCTCTGAGCGGCAGGTCCTGCAGCGGTGACTCTCTGAGCGGCAGGTCCTGCAGCGGTGACTCTCTGAGCGGCAGGTCCTGCAGCGGTGACTCTCTGAGTGGCAGGTCCTGCAGCGGTGACTCTCTGAGCGGCAGGTCCTGTAGCGGCAGGTCCTGTAGCGGTGACTCTCTGAGCGGCAGGTCCTGCAGCGGTGACTCTCTGAGTGGCAGGTCCTGCAGCGGTGACTCTCTGAGCGGCAGGTCCTGTAGCGGCAGGTCCTGTAGCGGTGACTCTCTGAGCGGCAGGTCCTGCAGCGGTGACTCTCTGAGCGGCAGGTCCTGCAGCGGTGACTCTCTGAGCGGCAGGTCCTGCAGCGGTGACTCTCTGAGTGGCAGGTCCTGCAGCGGTGACTCTCTGAGCGGCAGGTCCTGTAGCGGCAGGTCCTGTAGCGGTGACTCTCTGAGCGGCAGGTCCTGCAGCGGTGACTCTCTGAGTGGCAGGTCCTGCAGCGGTGACTCTCTGAGCGGCGGTGACTCTATGAGCGGCAGGTCCTGTAGCGGTGACTCTCTGAGCGGCAGGTCCTGTAGCGGTGACTCTCTGAGCGGCAGGTCCTGTAGCGGTGACTCTCTGAGCGGCAGGTCCTGTAGCGGTGACTCTCTGAGCGGCAGGTCCTGCAGCGGTGACTCTCTGAGCGGCAGGTCCTGCAGCGGTGACTCTCTGAGCGGCAGGTCCTGTAGCGGTGACTCTCTGAGCGGCAGGTCCTGTAGCGGTGACTCTCTGAGCGGCAGGTCCTGTAGCGGTGACTCTCTGAGCGGCAGGTCCTGCAGCGGTGACTCTCTGAGCGGCAGGTCCTGCAGCGGTGACTCTCTGAGCGGCAGGTCCTGCAGCGGTGACTCTCTGAGCGGCAGGTCCTGTAGCGGCAGGTCCTGTAGCGGTGACTCTCTGAGCGGCAGGTCCTGCAGCGGTGACTCTCTGAGTGGCAGGTCCTGCAGCGGTGACTCTCTGAGTGGCAGGTCCTGCAGCGGTGACTCTCTGAGTGGCAGGTCCTGTAGCGGTGACTCTCTGAGCGGCAGGTCCTGTAGCGGTGACTCTCTGAGCGGCAGGTCCTGCAGCGGTGACTCTCTGAGCGGCAGGTCCTGCAGCGGTGACTCTCTGAGCGGCAGGTCCTGCAGCGGTGACTCTCTGAGCGGCAGGTCCTGCAGCGGTGACTCTCTGAGCGGCAGGTCCTGTAGCGGCAGGTCCTGTAGCGGTGACTCTCTGAGCGGCAGGTCCTGCAGCGGTGACTCTCTGAGCGGCAGGTCCTGTAGCGGCAAGTCCTGTAGCGGTGACTCTCTGAGCGGCAGGTCCTGTAGCGGTGACTCTCTGAGCGGCAGGTCCTGTAGCGGCAGGTCCTGTAGCGGTGACTCTCTGAGCGGCAGGTCCTGTAGCAGCAGGTTCTGTAGCGGTGACTCTCTGAGCGGCAGGTCCTGTAGCGGCAGGTCCTGTAGCGGTGACTCTCTGAGCGGCAGGTCCTGTAGCGGTGACTCTCTGAGCGGCAGGTCCTGCAGCGGTGACTCTCTGAGCGGCAGGTCCTGTAGCGGCAGGTCCTGTAGCGGTGACTCTCTGAGCGGCAGGTCCTGTAGCGGCAGGTCCTGTAGCGGCAGGTCCTGTAGCGGTGACTCTCTGAGCGGCAGGTCCTGTAGCGGCAGGTTCTGTAGCGGTGACTCTCTGAGCGGCAGGTCCTGTAGCGGCAGGTCCTGTAGCGGTGACTCTCTGAGCGGCAGGTCCTGTAGCAGCAGGTTCTGTAGCGGTGACTCTCTGAGCAGCAGGTCCTGCAGCGGTGACTCTCTGAGCGGCAGGTCCTGTAGCGGCAGGTCCTGTAGCGGTGACTCTCTGAGCAGCAGGTCCTGCAGCGGTGACTCTCTGAGTGGCAGGTCCTGCAGCGGTGACTCTCTGAGCGGCAGGTCCTGTAGCAATCGATGTATAAAATCATGTATAAATGTGGCTGACATCAATGTATAAATTCATTTATAATCCTTTATAAATTGCTTAAGAGCACTATCAAACTTCTAACTGCAGTACATACACGAAAACGTATACATTACTTTTAAAATACTTAAAAAGATTTGTATGTGTGTGTATTACAGTTTAAAGCGTCTGTTAGAGATTGTCATCTTTTGATATAGTTTATTTTGCTGTATTTTCATATACATGCGTAGCACAGTACTACTCAAAGAAACATGCATGAATGAGAGAGTGAAGTGTTGATGTTAATTAGGCTAGTCATTTAGTCCCAATATGCTGAAAAATAGCTGTGGGCTCATTGAGGTGTTCACGTATGCGCGAGGCGCGCGCACAGAAAGGCCTAAAGAGAACGGTGGTCTCAAAACTGTTTGAAATCCACCCTACCTGGCGTTCGAAAGCAGCATTTGTCCGCTTTTAGGAGCAAGTTATGTCAGATACTTTAAAAACTCAGTATTTTGCCATTCAAACACGGTTATTATAATAAATTGTGTGGAAATTCCGTTTTCCCTCAGATGAAAAAATGGCGGCTAGACGGCCACAAAATGCATCAGTAAAGCATAAAATAAACAACAATTGAGATTCCTACTTCATTAACATCAGGCAAAAAACAAAACTACACCTTACCGTCAACGAAAAATACATGTTTTAAGATTATGCAGACATTTTAGCGAGTACGCGGCCAGAAAAACAAAAATACAACATCATTATTTTAAAGGCTACATTACTTTAAAGGTAATTTATACTGTCAAAACAATGTTTCCAATACTTGCAAACGTGGATAATAAAATCATTTCTTGAAAATATGCATTTTACCTGCTTATTTTCGCTCCGATTGGTCCTCTGTGAACTGATAAAAGTGACTCTGGTCGTGCTGTCGCTCCACTGTGCTTAGAAGAGACTGTATCCTTGCGCCAGAGCGGGAATTTTTTTCTAATATTTAAAATCTTTACAGTTATAAATTTAAATGTACGCGTATTTTCAGTAAAGATCAATGACATATATTATGATATGATACTATGTTAAAAAAAAATCCAAACTAAAAACTGAATGTAACAGGACTACTTTGTCAAGCGGAAGGGGTTGTCAGAAGATCATTTGAGAGTGTAGGTCCTGTTTGAGACCGATATAAGTCCAGAGTTTGGAATTTGTAAAAACAAATAATAAAAAAAATTCTAGAGTTTGTTTGTAATTGTCCCTGCTAAAATGTGCGCAGTAAAAGAAAAGTGCATTTTGATAAATGCACAGGGTACATTGTAATATTGATAATTCACACATTTTCATTTGAAAAAATTAGCTATTTTGATCAGATCCATAAAATATTAAACAGTTATATTTCTTGTTTAAAAAGTGACCATTAACCAAAAGTTTAGAGGTGTAAAGATGTTTTTAAGTGTGAAATCATTTTGCCCACATAGATCCCACGATGGTCCCATATGTTCAAATCTATATGGGTCCCACATTGTGAAAAACATATGGGACCCACATAAATTGCCCATTTTCAGCCCATGCCCACATAGATCCCATGAAGGTCCCATATGTCCAAACCTATATGGGTCCCACATTGTGAAAAACATATGGGACCCACATAAGTTTCCCCATTTTCAGCCTAAGCCCACATAGATCCCATGAAGGTCCCATATGTCCAAACCTATATGGGTCCCACATTGTGAAAAACATATGGGACCCACATAAATTGCCCATTTTCAGCCCATGCCCACATGGAACCCATGCTGCCCGGGTATAACCTACATGGGGCCCACATATCAATGTTGGCTGGGAAGTGCTTAACCAACCCAGAAACAAGCGCTTAACTAACTCAGAAACAAACGCTTAACTCACCCAGAAACAAGTGCTTAACTAACCCAGAAACAAGCGCTTAACTAACCCAGACCCAAGTGCTTAACCAACCCAGAAACAAGCGCTTAACTAACCCAGAAACAAACGCTTAACTAACCCAGAAACAAGTGCTTAACTCACCCAGAAACAAGCGCTTAACTAACCCAGAAACAAGCGCTTAACTAACCCAGACCCAAGTGCTTAACCAACCCAGAAACAAGCGCTTAACTAACCCAGAAACAAACGCTTAACTAACCCAGAAACAAGTGCTTAACTCACCCAGAAACAAGCGCTTAACTAACCCAGACCCAAGTGCTTAACCAACCCAGAAACAAGCGCTAGTAAAGGTGTTGATATATGAATGTTTAGATATTTGTACTGGAAAACACTTGAGTAAGAACATCACGTTATGCAGTGTGTAACTCTTATTTATTCAAATAAATCAATAAATTGATGAATGCATTTCTCCTCTGCCCTAGCTTGTTTAGCAGTCTAGTTTTTACTAATCCTGTCATTGCATGCTGCGAATACTGTGTCTCTGTCAAATTGCTTGTGATTTCTCTTTATTTGTAAGTTGCTTTGGTAAACGTGCAAAATGAATACATGCGAATATAAGATAAAGCACATAATCAAACTCACTGTATCCCAGCATGCATGATGTGATTAGGTCTGTAGATGAGCTCAGAGCTCCTGATGACGATGATGAAGGTTTTGTGTGTGTGTGTGTGCTGACACTCACATACAGTATCTCATGCATCATTAATGAATGCAAACATGCTGTTGGGTTTGATTTGTCTGGGGACGTTTATTCGTCTGATGTGAGTCTAAAGTGTTTTGTTCAGTAGTCTGACTGGCTCTCTGTGTTTCTCTCAGTCTTCATCATCCAGGCGTCTTCGCTTCATTTCTCGGAAGAGCCCCAATCTCAGGACGCGTTACACGGCCGCAGTGCTATCCTGCGCTGTGAGCTCAGCGGCCCGGAGGACATGCGCTACTGGTGGACGCAGGACGGCCGTCGCGTGCAGGACTCGAACCGCCGCTTCCAGGAGGGCAGTAACCTGAAGTTCACGGCGGTGGACCGTCACGCAGACACCGGCAGCTTCCAGTGTGTGGCCTCCAGCAGCTCCACCGGAGAGACCGTGACCTCCGCCAACGCATCCATCAACATCAAATGTGAGCTGCGATTGTGTGTGTCTCTGGAAACCAGGTGTCACGGCCCAGGTTAACAAGAGTACACTTCCATAATGTACCTTAAGTGCTCTATTTCCGCGCAGTAATTTTGTACTTAATATACTAAAAATTATTAATAACTTCTTAAGATAAATGTAAGAATCTAAATTTACTAACTAACCCAGAAACAAACGCTTAACTAACCCAGAAACAAGCGCTTAACTAACCCAGAAACAAGCGCTTAACTAACCCAGAAACAAACGCTTAACTAACCCAGAAACAAGCGCTTAACTAACCCAGAAACAAGCGCTTAACTAACCCAGAAACAAGTGCTTAACTAACCCAGAAACAAACGCTTAACTAACCCAGAAACAAGTGCTTAACTAACCCAGAAACAAGTGCTTAACTAACCCAGAAACAAACGCTTAACTAACCCAGAAACAAGCGCTTAACTAACCCAGAAACAAGTGCTTAACTAACCCAGAAACAAGCGCTTAACTAACCCAGAAACAAGCGCTTAACTAACCCAGAAACAAACGCTTAACTAACCCAGAAACAAGCGCTTAACTAACCCAGAAACAAGTGCTTAACTAACCCAGAAACAAACGCTTAGTGTACTTAACTGTGCTATTTTGGGACACCATGGCCTGGTTTCACAGACAGGGCTTAGGTTAAACCAGGATTAGCCAATAGTTAAATTAGGACATTTAATTGGTTTTTATAAACATGTCTTAGAAAACAACAATACTGGTGTGCATCTTGAGACAAAACAAATGCACTGAAATATTTTAAGATCAGTTAGTGCAAGTTTCTTTCAGTTGAAACAGCGCAGACTTACATTTTAGTCTCAGATTAGGCCTAAGCCTTGTTTGTGAAACTGGGGTATGAATATGAACTATAATGCAGTTTTAACATACTCTCTTTCTATTTAAAAAAATGATTTAGTCAGCACTTGTAGTACTAGTGTATTAAAGACAAGTGCTGACTAAATACATTTTAAATACAGAGATAGTGTGTTAAAAGCACATTTTAGTTCATATTCATGGTGTCCCAAAATAGCACAGTTGAGTACACTTAGATGATCTTAATAATAATTTTTTTAAAATAATAATTTTTAGTATATTAAGTACAAAATTAGTGTGTGGAAATAGAGTACTTTACGTATATTATGGAAGTGTACTTTCTTTGTTTTATAACCTGGGGGCTCTTTAGATGTCATGTTTCACATCATCTCTCTGTCACTGCTGTGATTGGTGTTCATGGCTGATTCTCTCTCTCTCTCTCAAATTCAGTTCAGCTTTATTAGCATGACTGTGTAGCACAATGTTGCCAAAGCATTAACATTTACAGTCAAACCAAACATTATTCAGGCACCAGATATCATTTTTGATATTTTGTACTAGTGGGTGCAGGACACTAGAGTTAATTTATGTAAGAAAGGATAGAAAAATAAAGTAAACTGTGACATATTCTACCCCAAAATCCTTCATACAGTGAACTACAGGATCAAAAATGATTCAGACACTTTGAGCTGAGCATGTTTTGCTGAAGTATTTTTCTTTAATTGCTAATGTGATCTTTTTACACACAGACTGAACACAATGAAGCACTGCTTGGTGATTGGTTGAGCTAAATTGGTTTTATCTAATTGTGTTCTTAAATTTAACATCTGACAGCTATTCAACCCAATTCATTACATACCTTTCTATCAAAGTTATCTGACATTATCAAGATCAGTTTGTTCTGACACAGTTTAACTCTGAGCTCTTCTCATATTTTATTACCATTTTCTCAACTATAGCGAATAAACTGTGATATAATGTGAGAAATGTTGAAGGTGTCTGAATACGTTTTGGTTTGACTATATATAAATAATAAAAAGAAAGAAAAATATAAAAGAACAACATGGATAACAAATAAATCAAATCCATGTAAACAAATGAAAAGCTAAAGTGAGTCAGTTTAACCTTGTTTAACAGCTGACTTTGTGAGTGGCTAACATCTTCTCCAAGTATGAAGGGCATTTTCTCAGTAAATGATGGGATCAGGGCTTCAGATCTGGGGAGAAGTGTTTCCTCACATTGTGATATTTAGGACAAATCAGCAGAAAGTGTTTCTCGTCCTCTATTTGCTGTAGATCAGTGTCTATATTCACTTACATTTAGATTTATTTGGGTGGTTTGTGTTTCAAATTGAGTCATTTTGTCAGCTGTATTTTTTTTTTTTTTTTTTTTTTTTTTTTTTTTTTAGACCTTTAGTCTAATACCCTTTTTTTAGTTTTTCTCATACTTAGTCAACTTGTCAGGTTTTAGTTGAGTAAAAGTCTGGGAGCTTTAGTCTAGTTTTAGTCAGGAAAACACTTTAAAGTCATATTTTAGTCATGCTACATAATGGTTCAACTCATCACAATTATTTTGCGCAACATAATTGTTATTACTGAACAGATTTATTTCTGGATTTTTTTCTTCTCTTTTTTTGTTGTTGAAGAACATAGAGAAATGTTGGGTATAGAGAGTTTTTATTTTTATTCTAGTCATGTTTTGTGTCCTCAGGGCTGGAGAAGGGGCCAATTACGATGAATGAACCCGCCTCAGAGGCGGAGCTAGAGGAGGCTGAGCGAATCGTGCTGCAGTGTCACATTGATGGACATCCACGGTGAGTCCAGCATCTGATTGGACAGTGAAATACAGAGCCCTCCACTAATATTGGCACCCTTGATAAATATGAGCAAAGGCGGCTGTGAAAATAAATCTGCGTTGTTTATCTTTTTGATCTTTCATTCAAAACATCACTAAATTCTAACCTCTCATTGAAGTAAAACAATGGAAAGTGGGGAGAAAATCTCATTGTGAAATAAATGCACTCATTCACTCATTTTCTGTAGGGTTCAGGTCAGAGGACTGGGGTGGCCATGGGAAAAGATTCATTTTGTGCTCAGTGACCCATTTTGTGTTGATTTTGATGTTTGTGTTGGATTATTGTCCTGATGGAAGATCTAAACACGGTCCATTATAAGATTTCTAACAGAGGCAGTCAGGTTTTATCTGTTGGTATTTGAGAATCCATGCTGCCATGTGTTCAGGACCTCTGGCAGAAAAACAGGCCCACAACATTTTAAAGATCCAGTAGTATATTTAACTGTGGACATGGGATAACTTTTTTTTATCCCTGTTTGTACTAAACCCATCTTGAGTGTTTGCTGCTAAAAAGCTCATTTTTTAGTTTCATTTGACCATAGAAGCCAGTCCCATTTGAAGGTCCAGTCTGATAACTGAATATGCTGGAGTTTGTTTTTGGATGAGCTAGGAGAATTTTTCTCGAAACCCTCCCGAACAACATGTGCTGATGTTGGGGCTGTTTGTCCGTTTTTTTTTTTAGGCTTTCTGACCCCAAGACTCTAATCTCTCCAATTCTCCAGCTGTGGTCCTTGTAGAGTCTTTAGCCGCTCAAACTCTCCTCCTCAGCGTGCATTAGGACGATATAGACACACATCCTCTTCCAGACAGCTTCATAACATCTTTAGTTGATGGGAATCTCTTAATTATTGCCCTGATGGTGGAAATGAAGATTTTCAATGCTTTAACTCTTTTCTTACAGCCACTTTCTATTTTGTGATGCTCAACAATCTTGTTCTGCACATCAGAACTATATTCATAGGTTTTACTCCTTGTGACGGATGATTAAGGGGATTTGGGTTTTGTGTTCCTCATATTTATAATCCTGTGGAACAGAAGTCATGGCTGGATAATTTCATGCTCCTAGTCACCCTGGTGGGCTAAAAAATGTAAATATGAATGGGAATATACTTCATATTCGAGATATTTTACTCATAAGAATTTCTAGGGGTGCCAATAATTGTGGCCAACATTCAGTGGAGAAAACATTTATTTCATAATGAGATTTTCTCCCCACTTTCAATTGTTTTACTTCAATAAAAGGTTAGAATTTTGTGAATTTTTTGAGTGAAAGATCAAAAGGATAAACAACGCAGATTTATTTTCACAGCCGCCTTTGCTCATATTTACCAAGGGTGCCAATATTAGTGGAGGGCACTGTATGAGTCTGATCCTCACACAGAACTCCTGCAATATATCAACAGTGAATGATGTAGGTTAAAATGGAAGACCTGTTTCCACCACAAAATAAAAATAGAAAAAAATTCAAAAAGGTAATTGCGACTTAAATTTCCTCACAATTCTGAGTTTTTTCTTGCAATTCAGAATTTATATTTTGCAAACTCAGAATTATGAGATAAAAAGTGTTTTTTTTTTAATTCTGTGACAGAAACTGTCTTCCATAGGTTACAGATGTGTTTCTGATCATAGTCTACTGACAGTCGCTGATTCTGTGTGAAAATATGTTTTTGACCTTTGCAGGCCGAGCAGTAAATGGTTCAAAGATGAAGCTCAGCTGGACAGAAAGGACCGGATCCTGACGCTGACCAACCTCAGCACAGGGGATTCTGGGATATACTCCTGCTGTGCTCAAAATGCTGCTGGAAAAGTGTGCAGTAACAACAACATCACCCTCAATATTTTTGGTAAGATTATAAGGTTTGAATAGACACAAGCTCACGATCTTCTAGATAAGATTCATAGATTATAGTTTAGTTTGACGTGTGAGAAGACGTGCCGTTTATGTAGACTGCATGAGCATGTCGGTGATGCCCACACATGCACACTCAGGTTTTATTGTGTGTGTTCTGCAATGTTTGTCACCTCATGTGTGCAACTAAGCAGAAATGTCAGACACCTGCGCTACTCACGCACACACCTGCAGACAGAATAAAAGCTCTGCTGAAGAATAAAGAGATCAGCTGGAGCATGAAAATTACAAATGAAAGGAGAGAGCGAGAGGAGCGAGGATAAAGAGCTTTAGCAGAAGAATAGTGGGCGGCAGTGAGAGTGTGAGTTTTCACACGCAAACAGACCTCAGCGTGTCTGTCTGACCTAGAGCGTGTCTGTCTGACCTAGAGCATGTCTGTCTGGTCTCTGTCTGGCCTAGAGCGTGTCTGTCTGGCCTAGAGCGTGTCTGTCTGGCCTAGAGCGTGTCTGTCTGGCCTAGAGCGTGTCTGTCTGACCTAGAGCGTGTCTGTCTGGTCTCTGTCTGGCCTAGAGTGTGTCTGTCTGACCTAGAGCGTGTCTGTCTGGTCTCTGTCTGGCCTAGAGCGTGTCTGTCTGACATAGAGCGTGTCTGTCTGACCTAGAGCGTGTCTGTCTGGTCTCTGTCTGGCCTAGAGCGTGTCTGTCTGGCCTAGAGCGTGTCTGTCTGGTCTCTGTCTGGCCTAGAGCGTGTCTGTCTGGCCTAGAGCGTGTCTGTCTGGCCTAGAGCGTGTCTGTCTGGCCTAGAGCGTGTCTGTCTGACCTAGAGCGTGTCTGTCTGGTCTCTGTCTGGCCTAGAGCGTGTCTGTCTGGCCTAGAGCGTGTCTGTCTGGCCTAGAGCGTGTCTTGTCTGGCCTAGAGCGTGTCTTGTCTGGCCTAGAGCGTGTCTGTCTGGCCTAGAGCGTGTCTTGTCTGGCCTAGAGCGTGTCTTGTCTGGCCTAGAGCGTGTCTTGTCTGGCCTAGAGCGTGTCTTGTCTGGCCTAGAGCGTGTCTGTCTGGTCTACAGGGTGGTAAAAAAAATGGTGGCGGGGAAATAGTTAACGTTTATGTAATGTTGAATCAGTAATTGATTAAAACATTATTTTGATTCAGCTTAAAAAGCACATATTAAAAAATATCAACACAACATTAACACAAAGGTGATGTAATCAACATATATTATTGAACTGAGAAGTATTCATTTCATTTAACTTAAAATGACTGTGAGTTTTATTTCATTAGTAACTGTATGTTTATTGAACATGATCACGATTGTAAATGTGACTATAAATCAGTAAAGGTTGGCTTATAGAATCACGTCCTGCAGGAGCACAAGGATGAAATGGAGGGACGTTCAGATGTGTTTCTGTCTGTGGAATGTGGTCTGATCCAGGTGTGCTAAAGGTCAAAGGTCACGTGACACCTGACAGGTGCTGTCAGTGCTGTTAGCAGCTGGCAATAATAGAAGACGAGTGAGTGTGTGTCATGAGATGAAGCGTGACTCTTCTGTCTCTCTGTGTGTGTTCAGATAAGTGGGTTCCCCGTGTGCTGGTGGCTCCGGTGGATCAGGTGGTTTTGTTTAATGAGGAGGCTGTGTTTCACTGTCAGTTCAGAGCCAAGCCGCTGCCGCTGATCGAGTGGTTCCACGACGCAGAACCCGTCGTCAACAAATCACGGTGAGACGCTTCATATCTCTGAATGTTACATCACATGCAGGCTCCAGCTCTTTAGTGTTTCAGTGTTGAGAGGGTAAGAGTGTCTATTATGTCTAAATGTCTATGTCATCTTAAGTGAAATTAAAGTGAAAACAGAAAATATATTTAAAAAATATCTAAACTAAAAGTAAAAATTATTAGAAATTGTATGGACTGTGAGTCTGTTGAATGTAAAGTAGATATAACGATATTATCAATGTCACGATAGCAAAACTGTCATGGTCACATGATGATATGAAACGATAGGTCTTCTGGGCAAACACTGTAGTCTTTAAAATATATTTGTTTTGGGTCATTATGCTTTCACACAGTATCTGTCAAACGAACTCAAACCGAAAGCAATGCTTACTTCCTTCATCAAGTCTATTTTGACTGAGTGTTTCAAAGCAAAGCATACACTTTGTTCAGGCGATCAGCTCGTGATCAAGTGTTTTATAGTGAGCCTGTTTTCACTGAAGCTGGGGTTGTCCTTCAAAATAAAAGCTCTACTGCCGTTTCCGTCTCAATAAAGGCTTCAAGTGCAGCATGAATTACTGACAGCGAGCGGCTTAAATGAGTCCAAATTCAAAATATCTCTTTCAAGTGTAGAAATGAGGAAAAAGTATTGTAATTTTGACTCTCAAAGTGCATTAGATAGAATAATTTAACTTTAAAATGTACACAATTTTCATTTGAATTTGTCTTTTTTTTCTTTTTAAATATCACAATAAATATCATATTGTGGACTTCATATTGCACTAGTATTGTATCGTGAGATTTAGATATTGTTACATTCCTGATGTAAAGCTGTTCAGAACGCCAGACCACCCACAGATAAATGATCATCATGCCATTGAGCCTTTGACTGGTGCATCATGGGTAGTCTGGTGAATGTTTGGGCACGTTCAGCAGTGTTGTTCTGCTTTGATGCGTTTCAATGCGCTAATAACATCCTGCGCTAATCTCAACGCTTTAAAACCTATCCCACAGTGCACTGCAGATCTCTGATCGCTCCAGATTCATACTCCTGACGTCTCATTACAGCTCATTTTTATTGAATTTTTGCAATAAAAGAGCTTCATATATCTTCATATAAGTTTTAAAACTTTTTATTAGTGCTTTTAAATGTTTAATCGTGATTAATCGCATCGCATTTGTTTACATTATGTGTGTGTATATATATATATATATATATATATATATATATTATGTATAAATAAATACACACACATGCATGTATATATGTAAGAAAAATTTTATATTAAATATATTTATATATAATATAAAATATAAGAATATGAATATATAAATTTATAAATGTAAATATTTTCTAAATATATACTGTATGTGTGTATTTTATATATAAATATACACAGTGCACATATAATGTAAACAAAAAATCTGGATGCGATTAATCATTTGACAGCACTACTTTTTTTATTTCAGCTAGTTGCCAAGACAGCATTTCTATTTTCATTTATTTTAAGTCGCAGTATTAAAAAAACTCAAGCTAAATAAACTAAAAATAAAAATGATTAAAATCTATATTAACATGTTTTTAAAAAGATGAATAAAAAAGGCTAAAAACTATTTCTAAAACTTCATCTAAAACTGAAGTGTAAACAAAAAAATAATATATATATATATAAATAACTGTATAGACATTTGTATGACATTTGTATGACAAAAACAAAAAAAATCTAAAACTTAAAATTGAAAGTGAAGTCCGAAAATATAAAAAATCAACTAGTTCAGAATATTAGTATTATTGAGGACTGCTGGTGTTTGAGAGTGACGTCAGGAAGATATGATGATGAATATCTGTTTGATTCTGTCTCCTTTGACTCATGCTTTCAGTTGTTCATCAGCTTAAAGTGTTCATGGAAACTGAACAAACAGAAGCACGTCTTCAGCTGTAAACACACTCAGGGGATTCTGGGATTTGTCTGTTGTGACTGAATCTGAGTGTTAGATCGTTTGATCAGACAGATTGTGTCTGACGCTATAAACACACACCCCTGACCCACATGCGTCGCTTAGCAACAGTAAACAGCTCTAATCAACACTAATCAACAGCTCATTTGTGGCAGAATTCTTTATATTCTGGTTATTAATAAAATTTAAAATGTATTATGTTGCTGCATTCTGTACATTTAAAGTGATTTTACACATTTAATTTTATACTACAGTGATCTTGCCGTGGCTCATTGCTGTAACTAACTGTGTGTGTGTGTGTGTGTGTGTGTGTGTGGCAGGGTTGTGGTGTATGCTAACGGCACACTGCACATCAGTCAGGTGAAGCAGCACAGCACAGGTGTGTATAAATGTGTTGCTCAGTACGGAGAAAACAAACAAGTACATGTGGAGGCAGCGCTCAGGATCGCAGGTGAGAGAACACACACACACACACACACACGTTGGTTTTTGTGGTTTATGGGGACTCTCCATAGGCGTAATGGTTTTTATACTGAACAAACTGTGTGTGCTATTGCCCTACACCAACCCTACACCTAAACTTAGCCCTCACAGGAGACTTTGTGCATTTTTAGATTTACAAAAAAACACCATTTAGTATGTTTTTTAAGCCTTTTGAATTACGGGGACATAGGCAGTGTCCTCATAAACCACCTTCATATTGTAATACCTCTGTCATACCCATGTCATTATACACATTTGTGTCCTCATAAACCACATAAACATGCACACACACACCCGCGCGAACACACACACGCGCGCACACACACACGCGCGCGAACACACACACACGCGCGAACACACACATACACACGCGAACACACACATACACACGCGAACACACACGTGCGCACACACACACACACACACGCGCGCGAACACACACATACACGCGCGAACACACACACACACACACGCGAACACACACACACACACACAGATACACACACTTTCACACACGCACACACACACTCTCTCACACACACACACACTCACACACACACACACACACACACACACAGACTTCAAAAAAATGTTAGAAGTAAATATATATTCAATATAAAAAAACTAATAACTCACTAAAACTGACATAAAAAAAAAAATCTATATTGACATATTAAAATAATAATAATAAAAATGACTAATCATGCAAAAAAAAAGACTGAAAGTTTAACAAAAAATAATATAAAACAGAAAATGGAAAATTAAAACCTTTTCTCGGATCAGATTAGTGTGTAGCTGCAGGCTGCTGTTCTGAGATCAGTTGTTGTGTGTGTGTGTGTGTGTGTGTGTGTGTGTGTGTGTGTAGAGATCGGGGATATGGGTGAGCGCTTGCACCGTGTTTTCTCGGCGGGCCGCGGTGAGCGGGTGCACTGTGATCCGCCGCGGGGTCAGCCGGAGCCGCAGGTGTGGTGGGAGCGTGCGGGAGCTCGTGTGGCGTCTGAGGGTCGAGTCCATCAGCGGGACGGAGATCTGATCTTCAGCCCCACGGACAGATCCGACTCTGGCGTCTACACGTGTGTCGCCCGCAACACCGCCGGACAGAAGCAGCAGGAGCTCCTCGTCACCGTAGCCAGTGAGTGAAGCACCAGACACAGCAGGAGACTAACTAACTAACTAACTAACTAACTAACTAGTAACACTGCTAACCCTTCGCTTTCTGGCATGGCTAATAAATCATAAAAATGTATTTTGTAAGATCTGGGATTTTTTGTATGTCTACAAATATTATCCTTGTAAAGCCTGACATTTTTAATGAAATTATTATTATTTTTTTTTAAATCTAAAAATAATTGTGTACATGTGTTTTATGTTGAGTATCATATTTAATGCATCAGGCTTTCATGGCTCATATAGTCTGATATAGTGAGAAAATGAGAATAACTGAGCAAAAATATGCCATTTTGTGCAGATGCTGATATTTCTATGATGAAATTCTGCTGCTTGTAATGTAAACCAGTGAGATGTTTATAACAGTAGAACAGATACTGACATAAATGATCTAAATATCAGCGGCCACTCTATATCTCCAGTAATATGTCTCAGTAAGATGAGATTGAAATGATCCAAACATATAATGCAATGCTGATTGAGAGATGAAGAAATAAACGCTCCTCAGAAGATGTGAGATGAAGATCATTCCTCCGCTGAGGAACAGAGAAAGTAAAGCTTCTGGAAACAAACGCTCCTCAAAAGATCCTGATGATCAGATTTGAGACGCACTGATTTAACTAAAAAATGATTGATGGAGAATCAAGTAAAGCTGAGCTGCTTCAGTCCAGTAAGAGTTCATCTGGAGATATGACTGCAGTTATTCTGACGCTTACTTGATCAAAATCAGTCAAGATTTGACTCTGAAGCAGCAGCTGAACAATTACACTAAAAGAGCTTTTACTAAACTATCAATCAGAGACAGAAGACATGCAGGAGATTGAGTGTGAAACAGGTTTAACTGCAAAGCTTGATCATTTAGAGCTTTAGAAATGAATGAATCAAATATGTGTGATGGTTAGTAATATATGAGCACAGAAGCAGTCATGAGTAACACAGGTATATTTGTAGCAATAACCAACAATACATTGTATGGATCAAAATTATACATTTCTCTTTTATGACAAAAATCATTAGGATATTAAGATCATGTTCCATCAAGATATTTAGTAAATTTCATACCATAAAAATATATCAAAACTTGATTTTTGATTAGTAATATGCATTGCTAAGAACTTCATTTGAACAACTTTAAAGGAGATTTTGTCAATATTTAGATTTTTTTGCTCCCTCAGATTCCAGATTTTCTAATAGTTGTATCTCAGACAAATATTGTCCGATCATAACAAACCATACATCAATGGAGAGATTATTTATTCAGCCTTAAGGTGATGTATACGCTTATGACTGTTTTTTTTGCTCCAGGGTCACATATAATAGAAGCTTTAAATGAAAACAGAGGACGTTTGTAAGATAACCTCTTGTGTGTGTGTGTGTGTGTGTGTGTGTGTGTGTGTGTGTCAGCCTCTCCAGAATGGATCGTTCAGCCGCAGGACACACAAGTGGAGGAGGGTCAGCCGGGTTTCTTGCACTGTCACGCACAATCCACGCCTGAACCACGGGTCACATGGTACCGCAAGAGCGTCCTGATCACTGAGGAGGTGAATGAGGGAATGAGCTCAGTCCTCAGATCACACTGCATCAGGTCTAACACACACACACACACACTCTCTCTCTGTCTGCAGGGCTCTCGTTATAAGCTCTTCTCTAACGGGACTCTGAGGATCAACAGCGCAGAGGTGAACGACGCTCAGATGTACAGCTGTGTGTGTGAGACGGAGGCCGGGTCGCTCAGCGGACGTGCGCGGATTCACATACTGGGTGAGAGTGTGTGTGTGTGTGTGAGAGAGAGAGACGGAGGCCGGGTCGCTCAGCGGACGCGCGCGGGTTCATATACTGGGTGAGAGTGTGTGTGTGTGTGTGTGTGAGAGAGAGAGACGGAGGCCGGGTCGCTCAGCGGACGCGCGCGGGTTCATATACTGGGTGAGAGTGTGTGTGTGTGTGAGAGAGAGAGAGACGGAGGCCGGGTCGCTCAGTGGACGTGCGCGGATTCACATACTGGGTGAGAGTGTGTGTGTGTGTGTGAGAGAGAGAGACGGAGGCCGGGTCGCTCAGCGGACGCGCGCGGGTTCATATACTGGGTGAGAGTGTGTGTGTGTGAGAGAGAGAGAGACGGAGGCCGGGTCGCTCAGTGGACACGCGTGGGTTCATATACTGGGTGAGAGTGTGTGTGTGTGAGAGAGAGAGAGACGGAGGCCGGGTCGCTCAGCGGACGCGCGCGGGTTCATATACTGGGTGAGAGTGTGTGTGTGTGAGAGAGAGAGAGACGGAGGCCGGGTCGCTCAGTGGACGCGCGCGGGTTCATATACTGGGTGAGTGTGTGTTTGAGTCAGCATTTACATACAGACCTCCTCAAACACTGGAATCAGCCGCACTGAAGGCTGACCGCTTACTAAAAGTAATAAATAATGTTTTAATGAAAGTGCATAGAGGTTTGTGTGAGAGCAGGGTTATAGTTTTTTAAAATAATTTATAGATTAGTTATTTATAGTTGTATTATTCTAATTTATTTATTTAAAGTTAATATAACTTATTTTATTTCAGCCATTTGCCAGGGCAACATTTCTTATTTTCATGTAGTTTAACTTCTTGTACTAAAATAACTAAAACTAAAACGGGAAAGAAAATGAATAAAAACTATATAGAAAAGAACGAATAATAAATATGACAGAAGCACACTACAAAATTACTAAAACTTTAACAGAAATTAAAATAAACAAAAACAAAAGTAATTCAAAATATTAAAAATTATAATAGTATCTCAGTGCTAAAAAAAAACACTGGGCTAGAGATCATTAAAACAGCATTCAACAGACAGTCTCCAGTACAGCAGAAAAGCATCTGCTCTGATGTTGTAAAAGACCGATTTCTATCTGTAATAAGAGTGTTTGTTGTGCAGGTATCATGGTTTGCTCTGTGGCTCATGTAGATGTACTCCTGTGTGTCTCTCAGAGAAGCTGAAGTTCACTCCCGTCCCGCAGCCGGCGCAGTGTCTGCAGCTGGACCGAGAGAGCAGCGTGAGCTGTGTGGCTAAAGGACGAGAGACGCCCGTCATACACTGGAGCAGAGCAGGTCAGACACACTCACCACAGATGAGATGAATGATGTTCTGCTGGCTGAGAAACCAACCTACTCTATACGGGACCCTGGACCACCAAAACAGTCATAAGCGTCCAGTTTTTCTAAAATAAAAAATCTAAATATTGAGAAAATCTCCTGTAAAGTTGTTCAAATGAAGTTCTTAGCCATGCATATTACTAATCATTCATACTATTCATGGTCATAATGGAGATAATGAAAATATCTGAAGACTTATGAAAATGAATGTTAAAAATAAAAATGACCTGTCAGTGAAAACATGAACACATGATTAGAACTGTTAGATTATGATTATGATGCAGTAATTAAAAAAGAATATCTGCCTGGGGTGAAGCTGATTATTTAATATAGTAATGATTATTAAGAAAGAATTGGAGGAAACGATGTAATGTTGCTCAGGGATTTTGCTTTGGAACCTTCAGAAATCTTCTCGAAATGGACTTTGCTGACTCTATGGACTTCAAACAGCTGTAGATCAGTCATCAATAACTCATATATCATTTTGAAGGTCTTTTAATGGAGAATTTAATATACAAATGACTCCTTTTTGAAAATGTGCTCATTGTGACTCATTTTTCCAGCACTGGTCACATTTGTTTGTTCTCTGGTCTTTAATAATGTTCTCCAAATGTTAGAACAGAAACATTGTTCATGGAAAGTTTTTTTTCAGAAATGTTTTAGTTGGATGTTGGTCTAATGTTTTTTTCTTTAAATGTTACTTTTTCGGAACTCAGAGAAAATTCAAAAGTAATGTTCCCATAATGTTTGCAAAAGTAATGTTCCCTTATCGATCACATTACCGAGAAAAACATTTCAAATACTGGATGTTTTACATGTTCAGTGAACACTCAGGAAAAAAAGTTTCCAGAACTTAATGTAAAGGTTAGTAAGATATATGTTGCAAGGTATTTGATTTGTTTTGGCGGCTGTGGCATCATCAGCAGCTCTGATTGAAAGCGAAGGGCTTCCTGCAGTGCAGTGATGTCTGCTGTGTTTGAGCTGGTTTCTCATGTGTGTCTCTCTGCAGACGGCGCTGATCTCCCGTCTCACGCCAGTCAGATGAACGGAGTTCTGCGCTTCAGTACAGTGACCCGCGCCGATGGAGGAAACTACACGTGTGTGGCGTCCAGCAGCGCACAGGGAGAGATACGAGCACACGTCCGTCTCACTGTAGGAGGTGTGTGTGTGTGTGTGTTCTGATCTGAACGCTGTGGCTGATGATGAGTTCTTGTTCCACACACTCAGACTCATTCACTGTGTGTTTTGTCAGTTCACGTGGAGTTTAAGCTGGAGCCGGAGCAGACCACAGTCTATCAGGGTCACACGGCTGTGCTTCACTGTCAGGCGTCAGGTGACCCGCAGCCGTACGTCCAGTGGATGCTCAAAGACAAACTGCTCAGCAGCAGCAGCTCCAGCAGGCCAGTGATCTCACTGCATCCGTCTGTCTCTCTGCACGTGTCTCTCTGCATGTGTCTCACTGCATGTCTCACTGTCTGTCTCATTGTGTCTGTCTCATTGTGTCCGTCTCATTGTGTCTGTTTCATTGTGTCTGTCTCATTGTGTCTGTCTCATTGTGTCTGTCTCATTGTGTCTGTCTCATTGTGTCTGTCTCATTGTGTCTGTCTCATTGTGTCTGTCTCATTGTGTCTGTTTCACTGTGTCTGTCTCATTGTGTCCATCTCATTGTGTCTGTTTCACTGTGTCTGTCTCATTGTGTCTGTCTCATTGTGTCTGTCTCATTGTGTCTGTCTCATTGTGTCTGTCTCATTGTGTCTGTCTCATTGTGTCTGTCTCATTGTGTCTGTCTCACTGTGTCTGTTTCACTGTGTCTGTTTCACTGTGTCTGTTTCACTGTGTCTGTCTCATTGTGTCTGTCTCATTGTGTCTGTTTCACTGTGTCTGTCTCATTGTGTCTGTCTCATTGTGTCTGTCTCATTGTGTCTGTCTCATTGTGTCCGTCTCACTGTGTCTGTCTCATTGTGTCTGTCTCATTGTGTCTGTCTCATTGTGTCTGTTTCACTGTGTCTGTCTCATTGTGTCTGTCTCATTGTGTCTGTCTCATTGTGTCCGTCTCATTGTGTCCGTCTCATTGTGTCCGTCTCATTGTGTCCGTCTCACTGTGTCCGTTTCACTGTGTCTGTCTCATTGTGTCTGTCTCACTGTGTCTGTCTCACTGTGTCTGTCTCACTGTGTCTGTCTCATTGTGTCTGTCTCATTGTGTCTGTCTCATTGTGTCCGTCTCATTGTGTCCGTCTCATTGTGTCCGTTTCACTGTGTCCGTTTCACTGTGTCTGTCTCATTGTGTCTGTCTCATTGTGTCTGGCTCATTGTGTCTGGCTCATTGTGTCTGGCTCATTGTGTCCGTCTCATTGTGTCCGTCTCATTGTGTCCGTCTCATTGTGTCCGTCTCATTGTGTCCGTCTCATTGTGTCCGTCTCATTGTGTCCGTCTCATTGTGTCCGTCTCATTGTGTCCGTCTCATTGTGTCCGTCTCATTGTGTCCGGCTCATTGTGTCTGGCTCATTGTGTCTGGCTCATTGTGTCTGTCTCATTGTGTCCGTCTCATTGTGTCCGTCTCATTGTGTCCGTCTCATTGTGTCCGTCTCATTGTGTCCGTCTCATTGTGTCCGTCTCATTGTGTCCGTCTCATTGTGTCCGTTTCACTGTGTCTGTCTTATTGTGTCCATCTCATTGTGTCCGGCTCATTGTGTCCGGCTCATTGTGTCCGTCTCATTGTGTCCGTCTCATTGTGTCCGTCTCATTGTGTCCGTTTCACTGTGTCTGTCTCATTGTGTCTGTCTCATTGTGTCCGTCTCATTGTGTCCGTCTCATTGTGTCCGTCTCATTGTGTCTGGCTCATTGTGTCTGGCTCATTGTGTCTGTCTCATTGTGTCTGGCTCATTGTGTCTGGCTCATTGTGTCCGTCTCATTGTGTCTGTCTCATTGTGTCTGGCTCATTGTGTCTGGCTCATTGTGTCTGGCTCATTGTGTCTGTCTCATTGTGTCCGTCTCATTGTGTCCGTCTCATTGTGTCCGTCTCATTGTGTCCGTTTCACTGTGTCTGTCTCATTGTGTCTGTCTCATTGTGTCCGTCTCATTGTGTCCGTCTCATTGTGTCCGTCTCATTGTGTCCGTCTCATTGTGTCTGGCTCATTGTGTCTGGCTCATTGTGTCTGGCTCATTGTGTCTGGCTCATTGTGTCTGGCTCATTGTGTCTGTCTCATTGTGTCTGTCTCATTGTGTCTGGCTCATTGTGTCTGGCTCATTGTGTCTGTCTCATTGTGTCCGTCTCATTGTGTCCGTCTCATTGTGTCCGTCTCATTGTGTCCGTCTCATTGTGTCCGTTTCACTGTGTCTGTCTTATTGTGTCCATCTCATTGTGTCCGGCTCATTGTGTCCGGCTCATTGTGTCCGTCTCATTGTGTCCGTCTCATTGTGTCCGTCTCATTGTGTCCGTCTCATTGTGTCCGTCTCATTGTGTCTGGCTCATTGTGTCTGGCTCATTGTGTCTGGCTCATTGTGTCTGGCTCATTGTGTCTGGCTCATTGTGTCCGTCTCATTGTGTCCGTCTCATTATGTCCGTCTCATTGTGTCTGTTTCACTGTGTCTGTCTTATTGTGTCCATCTCATTGTGTCTGTCTCAATGAACCGGTCTCACTGAACCTGTCTCATTGTGTCTGTCTCACTTTGTCTGTCTCACTGAACCTGTCTGTCTCTCTGCATGTGTCTCACTGCACCTGTCTGTCTCACTGAACCTGTCTCACCACGCCTGTCACACTGCATGTGTCTCATTGCATCTGTTTCTCACTGCACCTGTCTGTTTGTCTGTCTGTCTCACTGCACCTGTCTGTCTCTCACATACATGAAGTCATTCATATGCAGCAGATGTTGACGTGTGTTGATTGTGTTTCTTCAGGTTTCAGAAGATGCCCAACGGCTCTCTGGTCATTAGTGACGTGACCACTGAGGACACAGGTGTGTACACCTGCATCGCAGGAAACACCTGCAACATCAGAGACACGGCAGCGCAGCTCTACGTCGTGGGTGAGGAACATTTTAACCTGATTGTTCCGTTTTTTAAAAAGTAAAGCATTTTAGTTTGACAAGTCAATGTGTTCATGTACACGCACAGATCATAGAGCGTGTTTATTTTATTTCATATTTCACATTTATTATTATAGTGCTTTATCCAATACACAGGGTTTCCGTTGGTCTTAAAAAGGTAATAAAAAGTCTTAATTCGTTCTTCCACACATGAAGGCCTTAGAATGTCTTAAAATCGAGCAGAAAGTCTTACATTCATGAAGTCACGACATTAAATGTTGCATAGACTGCAAAAAAATATTTTCTTCCTCAGGGTTTTTATTTTGTTTTCAGTACAAATATCCAAACATCTTTTAAGTTTATGCCTAAAACACGAGCAAATATCTGTCAATGGGGAATGAAAACTTGTTTTGATTGATTTTTCACCCATTGGCAGATATTTGCTCTTGTTTTAATCATAAACTCACTTCATTTGAATCAATTTGTCATAAAACAAGACTATTAGATGATCATCTTTAAGATTTTATTACTAATTCAGATATTTCAAAATAAAACTTCTGAAGGATTTAGGTCAGTATTTAATAGGTTTAGACAATTTAAATGAAGTTCATGTGATGTTACACTGATGTTTTGATCGGATGGAACGCGTTTGAAGTGCTTATAAAAGTGACACACATTCGTTATCAGTGTGTTACATTATTGCCTGGCCACAGTAAAAAGCTACAGGTGCACTGAACTTCTAGTTCTGAACTGTTTGTTTTGATGAATAACAGCTTGCTGAATATCCTGCAGTGTTTTACTGTGGTGTGTCAGACTGATGTGTTCTGTCCCTGTTCTCAGAGAAGCCTGTGCACCCACGCAATGAAGACGAGGATAAGAGTCAGTTTAAGATGTTCCAGACGATCGCACTGTCGGTGGCCGTGGCCGTGGCCTACATCATCACTGTGCTGGGACTGATGTTCTACTGCAAACAGAGACGCAAGAACAAACGGCTGCAGAAGAACCGCGCCGGAGAAGAGCCCGAGATGGAGTGTCTGAACGGTAGGGGACGACGGGGCTAAAGGCACACCTTGAGCTGTTCTCTTCGCCTAACATGTATAATCGCAGAAAAAATATATACGTTTGTATTGGACATAATGGAGCAACAGATTTTGTGTGAACTAAATCATACACAATAAATGAAGTAGTTTATTTAGTTTAAAAATCTTATGAATGTATGAGGTGGCGAGAGGGCAAAAGCCACACAGTACTGAATACTTCAGCTAAAATAATGTTAATATTTGTTCAAAACAATCACTTCAGCAAAGTTTGTACTGTTCTGCTTAGTAATTTTTCATTAATTATACTGTCATTAAAATATGTTAATATAAAAAATATATTTTAAAATACAGAAACAAAATCATTTTAAAAAATCAATATTCTGAAAGCATTGAAGGAGATCCCATAATAATTTCATATATATTTACAGTAGAAACAACAAATTAAATTTTATTATATGATATGATTAATATCATGTTTTTAAATATGATGGTTTCATTCTAAACATGGTGATTATCAATGGACACCCAACATAATGATCTTTACCATCTGAATCTAATCATGTCATCAAATGGACAAGTTAGCCATCTATTAATTATCATGTTAATTACTGAGTGCCTTTAGCCCCAACAGCAGGGCGCTTTTTACCAAATACCATACTTTTACATATTCTTTCATTATTTAAAACTGTTTCTTTAATTATCTTAAAACTGAAAATCAATATATGCATTAATTTCAGTGATTCTCATTTGCTACTTAAATCTTCAACATTTGAAAAAACATCAAATATTAGATCACGTAAGCACAGAATGTGGATGTTTTGGAAAGTGCTACGGCATGCTTTTTTGCCATCTAGTGCTTTAGAGGAAAATAATATCAAAGGCACCTTTAGCCCCGTTGTGCCCTACTGTCACATGATTCATATCAGACTAATCACTGTCTCTTATATGTAGTGCTTGTTCAACCTTGTCATTTCTAATACTTTCCAAAGGCACATGTTCTGTTTTCACGTGTTATTTAGAGATGTTTGTGAAGTGTGTTGTGATTCCTGTAGGTGGCGCTGTTCAGCTGAATGGCCACAGGATGTCTGAGATCCATGAAGAAGTGGCTTTAACCACCATACCTTCAGCAAACTCAGAGAAACAGCAGAGCTGCAGGGACAAACTGCACTTTCCCAGAGCGCACCTGCAGACCATCACCACACTGGGTAATAAATCAAGCAAACGCACTTCAGTTCACTTTTACAATAATGATCATTAAAAAACATTTACATTATAATGATAGTTGCTTCTAGATTGAGAATATTACTTAAAGAAATCACATTATATTCATTTATTAAAGGGATACAATGAAAATTAGCTGAAAATGTTCTGATCTGAGATCAGGATGAGACAAAAGCTGAAACAAATCCAGCATTAAGATGTTTGTAACTAAAATACGAGTCTGTAATCCATAATAACTCTTCCTCCAGTGAAAAAGTGTTCTGGTCTGAATCAGGAGAGAAATCTGCAGATCAAGCAGCGTTTACAAGACAAAACAGCTCTAAACTTTAAAGCTTTAGTCTTCTCCAGATGTTAACTGATGGACTGGAGTGGTGTGGATTGTGATGTTTTTATCAGCTGTTTGGACTCTCATTCTGACGGCACCCATTCACTGCAGAGCATCCATTGCTGAGACACTGATGCAGAGACACATTTCTACAAACCTGATGAAGAAACAAACTCATGTGCGCATGTTGTGTGTGTGTGTGTGTGCGCGTGTGTGTGTGTGTGTGTGTGCGCGTGCGTGTGTGTGTGTGTGTGTGTGTGTGTGCGTGCGTGCGTGTGTGTGTGTGTGTGTGTGTGTGTGCGCGTGCGTGTGCGCGTGTGTGCGCGTGTGTGCGTGTGTGTGTGTGTGTATGTGCGCGTGTGCGCGTGCGTGCGTGTGTGTGTGTGTGTGTGTGCAGGTCGTGGCGTGTTCGGCGAGGTGTTTCTGGCTAAAGCGAGGGCGATAGAGGAGGCAGAGCTGGAGACACTGGTGCTGGTCAAGAGCTTAGAGAGCCGAGAGGAAACACACCGAACCGAGTTCAGACGAGAGCTGGAGATGTTCAGCAAACTCAATCACGCTCACGTTGTACGACTGCTGGGAATCTGCAGAGAAACCCAACCACATTACATGATCCTGGAATACGTGGATCTGGTACTAAACACATTCAAACGCCTTTATTAATTCCATGCAGCAGTCAGTGGTTAGCCCAATGCTTTAACATTAACTTGCATTTTCAGCAAAAAGAAAATCGTCTCTGGGCCAAACGTTTTCTTTCTAGGGATAATCAAGGAAATATTATTTGATGATCTAGTTGTGTGTGTGTATATATGTATATATATATATATATATATAAAAATAAGGTTTCAGCAACTTTTGAAGATATTCAGGTAATAAGCCCAGCAGAACTTTGTAAATAAAAATATACCAGTGACTTTCCCGTCTTGTATGCAATGATGTCCAATTCAAAAGGGAGTATAATTCACAATAATGCGTTCTGTAGGGTGCATTAATAATCAGTCTAATTGCTGCACGATACAACACATTGAATTGCTCCAGAACACCTTTATGTGCATTTCTATATACCACATCACCATAATCAAACAAGGGCAAAACTGTGGTATTTCTTGGCTGATGTGGTAAACACAGATCTATTTCGATACAAAAAACTAAGTCTAGATGAACTTTCTTCTGGAGATCAGTTATGTGGATGGTGAATGACAAGGAGCTATTCCGAGATATTTATATGAAGATACTACCTCCATTTTTGCCCCATCCGAAGTTATATCTTATTATTTTGTTGTTTTTTTCCAAACCACTTTACTTTTGTTTTTGTGGTATTTAAAACTAGATTCAGGTCATTAAAAGCCGCTTAAATATTATTAAAACTATCCTGTGCCTGTTTTAAGACATCATATGATGATCCCACAGCATAAAGAATAGCATCATCCGCATATAGGTGAATATAGGTTTTCTGACTACAGATAACCTGAGAAATATTATTCATGTAAATTGAAAACAGGGTTGATGCTAACACAGAGCCCTGAGGGACACCTTTATCAATAGTTAATGGTTCGGATAATTGTTGATCAGTCTTTACATATTGGGATCTGTTAAATAAATAGAAAACCAATATAGGGTTAAATTAGACACCAATACTACTTAATCTGGATTACAATATAGAATAATCAACTGTTTCAAAAGCTTTTATCTGATGCACATAACGTGATGACTTTCTATCTGTTTGAATGTATGTTCATATCTGTTTATCATGTAGTGAAGTGTGTGTTAATAGTGAAGTCGTGGTGATGAGGGCTTTTCTCTGGTTTTTCAGGGTGATCTCAAACAGTTCCTCAGGATATCAAAAAGCAGCAATGAGAAACTCAAGCCGCATCCCATCAGCACTAAAACTAAAGTAAGTTCCTCCTGTTTGAGCCTCTCTGAGTGTATTTAATAGCTCATGTGACTGTGTTGTTGATGGTGCTCTGCAGGTCTCCATCTGTGCTCAGGTGGCTCATGGGATGCAGCATTTATCAAACAAGGGTTTTGTGCATAAAGACCTGGCGGCCAGGAACTGTCTGATCAGCGGACAGAGACACGTGAAGGTGTCTGCGCTCAGTCTCAGCAGAGACGTCTATAACAGGTACCAGCTCAGATCTTTAAAGCACTGTGAGATCCACTGCAGAGGCAGTCAGTGTTCACATCCAAGACATAAAGGACTGGATGTCACAACATTTCCTACAAATCAACCAAGATAAAACGGAAGTTTTGATTATTGGATCAAAAGCGCAGAGAGAGAAATTGACCCCTAAACTAAATATACTAGGACTGAATCCAAAATTGTAGGTGTTGTCTTTGATTCACATTTTAACTTTAAAGCTCATGTAAGTAATATTACCAAAACTGCATTTTATCATCTGAAGAACATTGCCAAAGTAAGACCATTTCTCTCTCTGAGCAATACAGAAAACATGCATTTATAACTAGCAGACTTGACTGCTGTAATGCCCTCCTTTCAGCTCTACCAAAAAATACAATTAATCAACTACAACTAATACACAATACTGCTAGAATATTGACAAACGCCAAGAAGAGAGATCACTTTACACCTGAATTAAAGTCATTACACTGGTTACCTGTTGATTTAAAAAATGTATTAGTTTATAAGAACTTGCTCCAGACTATCTTTCTGAAATGCTTATAGTATAGGAACCCAGAAGGACTCTCAGGTCTTCATATTATTTTCTTCTGTACCTGTAACTGTACCTTATAGTAGAACTAAACTATTGGTGACGCTGCTTTTAGCCGTTATGCTCCCCGCCTCGGGAACAAACTTCCAGAGGACATACGATGTGCTGAAAATATTAATAGTTTTAAATATAAATAAAAAACTTATTTTTTCAATCTGACCTGTAATGTCCTATAACATCTTTGTATATTTTTTTGTTTTTCCTTCATTTTAATGTTTTTGTTTTGAATTTCATATTTTAATTATATAAATTTTGTTCTTATATTTGAATGGGTTTATTTCTGTTTTGCATTTGGCGTATTCTATTGTTTTTGTATTTGATTCCTTGCACTTTGAACCATGTTAACTTGTTTGGAAAAGTGCTATATAAACAAACATTTGCTTGCTTGCGTGCAGAGCGCCATCTAGTGTTGATGAAGCTCAGTCACACAAGCTGATGTGTGTGTGTGTGTGTGTCTCTCTCTCTCTCTGTGTGTGTGTGTCTCTCGCTCTCTCAATTCAATTTTCAATTCAATTCAATTCATTTGCTTTATTGGCATGACATACTTAGATACATATTGCCAAAGCATTGTACATAGCAGAGTAAAAACAAAAATATATAATATAAATCCATAAATAAACAAATGTAAAATACATCCATATATATATTTATATAAACATTAATGGTACTACTAATGCAGATGTGTTCACTCTTTACTTCTTAGTTTGTGGCATTTATAAATATGTTGTGCTACCAAAGAGGAAGCAGGTCCTTCAGCGAGTAATATTCTTAATTTGTCATTATGATGGAGTGACTGGAGCTCAGGAATAATCTGCTGTATTTGACTGTACAGTGTGTCTCTTAAGGACGTGTATTTGTCACAGTGGAGGAGAAAGTGTTCCTCCGTCTCAACTGATCCAGATCTACATTCGTTACAGATTCGCTCTTCTTTAGGTAACCACGTCTTTCTATGTGGTCCTCTTTCTATGGCCAGCTGGTGGTCACTCAGTCTGTACTTCGTCAGTAAATGTCTGAGTTATATTCCTGACTGAGATCAGATAATCAGCCAGACTGTGCTCTCTGTTGAGTTTCAGATAGCATTGGAGACCACTTTGGTCTTTGGTTTGTTCTTTCCAGTGCTGTATGTATGTCTCCTTCTCTTCATTCATCATTTCTTTGATTCTTCCAGGTTTTTCAGGGTTGGTGATATTGAGTGCTTTGTTAGTCAGATCTGACACCAGTACACAAAGATGACTTTTTTGGGCACTCATTCTTTGTGTTTGTAGTGCTTTAAAATGAAGAGAATCTTCAGAACTAGAGTTTAAGTGGATCCAGAACTTTAAAACTCTCGTTTTAATGATTATATTTATGGGGAGACGGTGTTATTTGGTGTGTTTCTGTGCACCTGAAGGATGCTTCTGCAGAACTCTACATGCAGAGCTTCTAAAGGGTGTTTGTGCCAATCTTTATGGCTGTAGTTACTCGTTGGGCCCCAGATCTCGCTTCCATACAGGGCAATAGGCAGTATGACACTATCGGAAATCTTTGTCCAGATTCTGATGGGGATGTCTATTTTGAATAGTTTCTCTCTCTCTCTGTGTGTGTGTCTCTCTCTCTCTCTCTCTGTGTGTGTTTGTGTGTCTCTCTCTCTCTCTCTCTCTCTGTGTGTGTCTCTCTCTCTCTCTCTCTCTCTGTCTCTGTGTGTGTTTGTGTGTGTGTGTGTGTGTGTGTGTGTGTGTCGCTCTCTCTCTGTGTGTGTGTGTCTCTCTGTCTCTGTGTGTGTGTGTGTGTGTGTGTCTCTCTCTCTCTCTCTCTCTCTCTCTCTCTCTCTCTCTCTCTCTCTCAGTGTGTCTCTCTCTCTCTCTCTCTCTCTCTCTCTCTCAGTGTGTCTCTCTCTCTCTCTCTCTCTCTCTCTCTCTCTGTGTGTGTCTCTCTCTCTCTCTCTCTCTCTCTCTCTCTCTCTGTGCGCATGTGCGGAGTGTTTCGGGAGGAGTGTGCGTGATTGAGCGGCGTGTTTGAGTGAGTTTCAAACTTTTCCTTTTTCCTCTTTTTAGATTAAGGTACTTATTGGTTGAGCTTATTGAAACTACGGTAGTTTTCTAATATTTATTTGCTGACTTTGTCGGCGAAAGAGAGTAAAATGGGATCGAATTCTGATGGCTTTGCGTCCTTGACTGCAAGACATGGGTGTAAGTGTTTATCAGATGAGACCGTGTCAGTGGAAGATTGTTTAATTGCTGCTAGCAATGCAGTTGGTGCGCAAAATATCTTGTCTGCATCGAGAATGAACAAGGCAGTTGTTATTTTTTTGAGGGAAACGTCTATGGTTAATGATTTGGTTGAACATGGATTATCTGTGAAAGATGTATTTGTCCCGGTTTTGCCGCTGTCCAATCCCTCAAAAAAGGTTGTCCTTTCCAATGTTCCTCCGTTTATCCCAAATGATACACTTGAGCGCATGCTTGTGCGTTATGGGAAATTAATGGGTCCGATCAAAATGATACCGCTTGGGTTAAAAAACCCAGAATTAAAGCATATCATGTCATTTAGACGTCAAACGTATATGATTTTGAATGCTGAATTTCAAAATCTAGAGGTTGCTGTAAAATTGACCTTGAATGGGAAGGATTTTACGATCTTTATTGCTGTTGATTCAATGAAATGTTTTAGATGCTTGAAGCAGGGCCATGTTAGACAATCATGTCCTTTAAATGTGGAGGCTGAAAAGGAGAAGGAAGGTAATTCTGTTGTAGAACAGGGAGGCCTAAATACTGCAGTGGATAATAATGGTGTAGAAAGCATTGGCAATGAACAGCCAGTTGAAACCGCTGTATTACCTACCAGTGGAGAGGGCTCTAATGTGTCTGAACAGGAGATTGAAGCTACAGACAGTGCTTCCGTAACTGGTACACATGTACATGGAAGTGTGAAAGGTGATGAGGAGCTCAATGTTGCTGGGGTAGTTAGTGGTTCAAAAGGTCCAGAAAAGCACTTGCTTTTGCAGGTACAAGGAAGCAGCCTGGTACAGTGTGATATAGATCTGTTGTCACAGAGAACTGATGACTTATCTGAGAATGACTCTGAATGTGAATGTCTAGATACTGGAGAAGAGCATGATGGAAATTCTGCGGGGAATTATTTTACTTCCCATTCAAAATCTCCTTTGTACACAGTTCAGCAGTTTAATGATTTTCTGGATGCTACTAAAAATCAGAGAAAACCCAATTTGGAAAAATATTTTCCTGATTTGGAACTTTTTGTTGAGTCTGGTGCTACTGTAATGCGAAAGGCGACTTTAGAAGAACTGGATAGACCAAAACGTTATAGGCTAAAAAAACTTGTTAGTACAGTTAGAAAAAGTTTAAATTCGCGTCTGAAGAAGTATTGATTCTATGAAAAGTGTTGGAAAGCAGATGTGGTGGCTTGCTTTATACCCCATTGTAATTATTGTTATGATCTTTTTTAATATTGGATCTTTAAATATTAATGGCTGTCGTAGTACGGTAAAAAGAAATGACCTTTTTAATTATTTAATTCTTAAAAAGGCTGATGTGATTTTACTTCAAGAAACGCACACGGATTTGCAAAATCAATCACAGTGGTTTAGCGATTGGAAAGGTACTGTGCTTTTGAGCCATGGCACAAATGTTAGCACAGGGGTAGCAATTTTGTTTTCACCCCGGGTTGGGGGTTTTTTAAACAGTTTTGAGATCATACCAGGAAGAATTTTACGAGTAGATGTCGCCTTAGGTGGTGTAATTTTGTCTCTGTTTAATGTATATGCTCCAAATGATGGCCGAGAGCGTATTCGTTTTTTTGAAAAATTATCAGATGCATTATCGCACTGTCCCCAGACTAATATTGTTATGCTGGGGGGTGATTTCAATTGCACTTTAAATCAACAATTGGATCGGAATCATAATGAACCACATCCTTTCTCAGCTAATGCACTTCAAAAAATAGTTGATTGTTATAATTTTGTTGATTTGTGGAGAGACACATTTCCTGGGCTTAGACAGTATACTTGGATGAAAGTAAATTCAAATAATATGTCTGGAGCCAGGCTTGATCGTTTTTATACTGAGGCATGTAATAGGGGGAGGTTTTTTAGAAACTCTATTTCACCTACTTTTCTCTCAGACCATCACTATATTTCGATGGCGATTTCTGTTGAGTCCACAAAATCTTATAGAGCACTATGGCATTTCGATAACAGGTTACTTCAGGATCACTGCTTTATTCACTCTTTTCACCTTTTTTGGAATTCTTGGAGAGAGGAGAGAGTTAATTTCCCATCTTTAAGTCAATGGTGGGATGTGGGCAAGGTGCAGATTAAAATTTTTTGTCAACAGTTTACTGCACAAAGCAGGGGTGTCCTGCTAGAGAAAATGAAAGCCCTTGAACAAGAGATCCTTGGACAAAGCAGCCATAGTACTACAGGACCTATTTCCACTGATTCCTTCGAAAGAAATAAGTTTCTTCTACGCAGCTTGGCAGAAGAACAAGGCAAAACTGCCCTTTTAAGGGCAAAGTTCACTCATTTAAATGATATGGACTCTCCTACTGTTTTTTTCTTCGGACTTGAAAGGAAACCAAGAGTGCATAAACATCTTCATCAGTTGAAACTCCCAGATGGAAGAATATCAACAGCACAAATGGAAATTAATGCTTTTGCTGCTTCTTTTTATGAAGATTTATATCGTGCAGAGGCATGTAATGAAGTAGAATCTGATGTACTTTTGAGTGATTTACCACAATTATCAATGAAGGACAAGAAGGATCTTGAGAGTCCTTTGACAATGGCTGAACTTTCGAGAGCTGTCCTGGAGTTGAATCCTGGAAAGTCACCTGGGTTGGACGGCCTTTCAGCTGAGTTTTATAAGGCTTTTTGGAACTTAATCGGTCAGGACTTTTATGATGTTTTGGAGGAAAGTATTGAAAGAGAGATTCTTCCTTTAAGCTGTCGGAGAGCAGTTTTAACCTTGATCCCCAAAAAAGGAGACCTTGGTTGTTTGAAGAACTGGCGCCCTGTCTCTTTACTGTGTGTCGATCTCAAAATCTTTTCAAAAGCCTTAACCAACAGATTGAAGACCTGCATTGAAACTGTTATTCACAACGATCAGTCGTATTGTATCCCTAATCGAACAATATTTGACAATCTTTT
This sequence comes from Barbus barbus, assembly GCF_936440315.1. NCBI lineage: Eukaryota > Metazoa > Chordata > Actinopteri > Cypriniformes > Cyprinidae > Barbus > Barbus barbus. The sequence goes on along the minus strand of NC_136746.1, from coordinate 31,134,779 downwards.
TTTGGTTAGAGACATTATAGCAGTGTCAAAAAGACATAACCTTGACATCGGCCTTCTTTCCTTGGACCAAGAAAAAGCCTTTGACAGAGTGGACCACTCTTATTTATTTAAGACACTTGAGGCTTTTGGTTTTGGTCATAATTTTGTGTCTTTTATTAGGCTCATGTATAGTAATATTTATAGCATGTTAAGAGTAAATGGTACACTAACAAGGCCCTTTTCAGTGACAAGAGGAATAAGACAAGGGTGTCCTTTATCAGGTTTACTCTATGCTATTTCTATTGAGCCTTTTTTGAGTTTGCTGAGAAAAAGATTATGTGGTTTTGGTGTTCCTGGTTGCCCTAAAGTCCCCCAAACAAAACTTATAGCGTATGCAGATGATGTAACTCTGATAATTAGAAATTCAAATGACGTTGAAAATATAATTTCATGTTTGAATATTTTTCAGAATGTTACCTCTGCACGTGTGAATTGGGAAAAATGTAATTCTTTGCTGATCGGAGATTGGCATAGTACTGGACCACCTCAGTTGCCAAAGCAGTGCAAATGGGCTCACGATGGTTTAAAGGTTCTTGGCATTTATTTTGGAACCGATCAATATATGGAGAAGAACTGGGAAGGAGTGGCTGACCGGGTTATTGGTAAAATCCAAAAGTGGAAGTGGATTCTTCCACAGCTTTCATATAGAGGGAGATGCCTTGTAATTAATAATCTGGCAGCTTCAATGCTGTGGCATAAAGTTACAGTGTTAGATCCCCCTAAGGAACTGATAATAAAGGTTCAAAGGGCATTTATTGATTTTTTTTGGAATGGCCATTATTGGCTCCCTCCTGGGGTCCTTTATCTTCCTGTTGTAGAGGGAGGTCAAGGCCTTATACATGTTGAATCAAAAATTGCAGCAATGAGATTACAAACACTGCAAAAATTGTTGTACGTTTCTGATGGTATGCCGTGGATTGATTATTGTTTGTATATTCTTAAAGATCTTGGGGGAACAAACCTTGACAAAGAGCTATTTTTAATTGAGAAGCCTTATGTTAAAAATGTGAATGGTTCGCTTTTTAAATTTCATGTATCAATTTTTCAATCATGGAGTATGTTAAAATTCTCAAGAGTGGGTGATGAAAATTATGGGTGTGCAGAACCTTTATTTTTTAATCCTTTCTTTAAGTTACAGTCTCTGTAATTAAAATGTTTTTGAATGCTGGAGTAACTAGAATTATAGACCTGCTTGATATAAGACGAGGTCAGTGGCGGACTGCTCAGTCACTTGCTGACCAGGTTGGGATTAGGTCAGTAAGAATGGTGGAAGGGATAGTTAAGAGCTTTAAAGCTTGTTTCCCCCCAGTTTTCATTTCTGTTATAGATTCTGCGTTAAATGAAGGTTTGCTTTCTAAGACCTTTCCGACATTAAAAGTTGTCCCAAAAGATTTGGAAATTGAAGAAAACACTAAGGTTAATTTATTAAAAGGGTTTGATTTTTTAGATTTCCAAAGTATGGGGAGGAAAATGGTTTATCATATTTGTGTTAAATCAGTACATTTTCGACAACTGAGGGAAAGAATAGATACTAAATGGAGGACTTACCTTTCTGTGCCTAGTGATGTGAATCCATCATGGAGGCTTTTGTATAAACCTCCAATTCCTAAAAAATGTGGAGATCTACAGTGGAGAATACTTCATGGCGTGTTGGCTACAAATAATTTTGTTTCTAAGTTTAATGAAATGGTTACTCCTGAATGTTCTTTTTGTAAGGCTTCTGACACTGTTTCATTTATTTTGTGAGTGTTCAAGGCTTACTCCACTTTTTGTACTTTTAGAAAAACTAATTGTGAATTTGGGATTTTCTTTTACAAAGACCCTTTTTATTTTTGGTTGCAAGTATAAGCAGCCATGGCGTGAACAGTGTGTGCTTGCTAATTTCTTATTGGGACAAGCCAAGTTAGCAATCCTGAAAACACATCAATGTAAAAATGCTGATCAAGATGTTGACTTGTTGCCTCTTTTTAAATCATTGGTAGAATTTAGGGTTGCTGTTGAATTTGCATATTATAAACAAACTGATAATGTACCTTTTTTCAAAATGAGGTGGGGTGTGAAAGACGCTCTAGTGACATTGAGCGAGTTTGGAAACATGGTTTTTAATTGCTAAATTTGCTGATTTTTATTGTTTGTGATGTGTTGAGAAATGGTGTAAATTAAAGAAGTGTTAAAAGTCAAAAAGTCTCTCTCTGTGTGTGTGTGTGTCTCTCTCTCTCTCTCTCTCTCTCTCTCTCTCTCTGTGTGTGTGTCTCTCTCTCTCTCTCTCTCTGTGTGTGTGTGTCTCTCTCTCTCTCTCTCTCTGTGTGTGTGTCTCTCTCTCTCTCTCTCTGTGTGTGTTTGTGTGTGTGTGTCTCTCTCTCTCTCTCTGTGTGTGTGTCTCTCTCTCTCAATTCAATTCAATATGTGCTTTATTGGCATGACAATTGTTACAATGTATTGCCAAAGCATTGTGTTTACATTAAATATAGAACAAGTATGTGTAAAAAAAAACAAACAAAAAAAAAAAAAAAACATTAAAATAAATAAAAATAAAAAAATACATGCATGTGTAGATATAATTAAACAAAATAGAACAAATCAATTCTAGAATTCTGTGAACAGTTTAAAAGTGTGTGTGTGTGTGTGTGAGTGTGTGTGTGTGAGTGTGGGCGCATCACTGATTTGTTGACTCCTCCCTCTTTTTGTGACAGGCATCAATGTATCTTGCTGCTAGTGAGATACAATCTTGTTTTTCACCTAATAAATACTGAAGTTGTGTTTTCTTGTTTAACATTTTGAAGTCAGGGTAAAGTGTTTCAAATTGTGGATAAAATGCCTCTCTAATGTGTTGATAGTTAGGACAGCTGGTGAGGAAGTGTTGCTCTGTCTCCACTTCTCCATGAGTACAGTATGGACAGATGCGGCTCTCTCTGGGCAGCCAGTGCTGTCGATATCTGCCCGTCTCTATAGTCAGAGTATGACCGCTCAGTCTGTACCTCGTCATCTGTCTTCTTAGTTTACAGTCTTTCACTGTACTCAGATATTCTGCAGTTGTGGAATCTCTATTTAGGGCCAAATAACATTCAAGTTTACTTTGTTTTTCTGTTGTTTCTTTCCAATAGGTTAGATCATTTTCTTTTTGTTCTTTTATAATTTGGTTGGGCCAAATGTTGTGGCTGATTATTTGAGTGTCCTGCTGCTGGATGTTAGTCATGTTAGTCTGTGTTTGCAGCTTCAGGACCATCTGAATCAGGGGACTTTTTTCAGGGTTCACTTCATGGTTTTTAAGGGCTTTAAAATTTAGTTTAGTTTAGTTTCAATATTGGTCGTACCAAGGGTGAAATTGTGTCTCTTTCCCTGAAGTCTGGGTCTTTTCTGAAATGTTAGTACTTTGGTTTTGTTAGGATTAATAGTCAGGGCCCAGGTCTGACAGAACTTGTGCAGGATGTCCAGGTTCTGCTGTAGACCCTCTTCTGTTGGAGACAGCAGAACCAGATCATCTGCAAACAGCAAGAACTTAATGTTGGAGTCATGTAGTGTGAGGCCAGGTGCTGCTGATTGTTCCAGGAGTTTTGCCAGTTCATTAATGTAGATATTGAAGAGGGTCGGTGATAGTGGACAGCCCTGCCTCACACCCGTCCTTGAGTGAAGAACTCTGTTCGTTTATTTCCAGTTTTAATTGCGCATTGATTGTTTGAATACATTGTTTTTATAATATTGTATGTTTTACCCCCAATACCTGATTCTAGAAGTTTTGACAGCAGACCTTCATGCCAAATTGAATCAAAGGCCTTTTGGAAATCTACAAAGCAAGCAAATATGTTGGTTTTGTTTTGGTTAATGTATTTGTGGATCAGGGTGTGTAGGGTGAAGATGTGGTCTGTTGTTCTATAATCTGGCTTTTGCTGAGGACATTGTGCTCTGTAAGGAAGTGTACAAGTCTTGTGTTGATGATCTTGCAGAACAGCTTCCCCAGATTACTGCTCACACAGATGCCTCTGTAATTGTTTGGGTCTGATTTGTCTCCACTCTTGAATATGGGCGTTATGAGTCCTCGGTTCCAGCTTTCAGGGAAATGACCAACACTCAGAACCAAGTTGAACAGTTTTAGTAGAGCCGATCTTAATTTGTGCTCTGTGTTCTTGAGCATTTCGTTGAGGATGCCATCTGGACCACTTGCTTTTTTGTTTTTTAGGGCCTGGATTTGATCAATCAGTTCATTTTCTGTAATGGGGTAGTCTAATGGGTTTTGATATTTACCAATTGTACGTTCCATAGGAATCATTTTTTCATATTTTTGGGTTTGTTCTGGGGTCATTATAATTTCACTATAAAGTTGTTTAAAGTGATTTTTCCAGGTGTCGTTTTGTATGGCTGCTTGTTCAGGATGTTTTTTATGCAGGGAATTCCAGTTGTCCCAGAAATGGTTTGAATTTATGGATTCCTCAATAGTTTTTAGCTGATTTTTGATGTACTGTTCTCTCTTTTTTCTGAGTGTACTTTTATACTTTTTAAGTTCTTCACAATATTGATGGCGTAAATCTGCATTGTTTGGTTGTCTATGTTTTTGATTTGATAATTGTCTTAATTTTTTCCTTATGGTTTTACAGCCTAAATCAAACCATTTTTCATTTTCTTGTGTGGTTTTATGGATTTTCTTAGAGGATGTGAGGTTTGTTTGTTTGACAAAGAGTGACTTCATCAGTTTTGCGCCATGTTTCCTGTAGTATTATTATGTCCATATCTGTTCACTGCTCTCACTCTCTCTCTCTCTCTCTCTGTGTGTGTGTGTCTCTCTCTCTCTCTCTCTGTGTGTGTGTGTCTCTCTCTCTCTCTCTCTGTGTGTGTTTGTGTGTGTGTGTGTCTCTCTCTCTCTCTCTCTCTCTCTCTCTCTCTCTCTCTGTGTGTGTGTGTCTCTCTCTCTCTCTCTCTGTGTGTGTTTGTGTGTGTGTGTGTCTCTCTCTCTCTCTCTCTCTCTCTCTCTCTCTCTGTGTGTGTTTGTGTGTGTGTGTGTGTCTCTCTCTCTCTCTCTGTGTGTGTGTGTCTCTCTCTCTCTGTGTGTGTTTGTGTGTCTCTTGTCGTGGCCCGCCGCGGTCGCTGCTGATCTGGATCTCAGTTGGTGCAATTAGAAAGGCTCAAAACAGCAGAGTTTCAAATGTGAAAGAAAAGACTTTATTATAACAAAATAACAAAGCCGAGAACGCAGCCGCCACATCAACTGCCTCTGAGTTTTCAAGTGTTGGTACATCACCTTATATACCTTTCTCTTATCTATGTTAGAACCTTCTATTTTTTATTTGCTATACCTGGTCGGTTTGCCACCATTATCTCATAGCCCACTTTGTTTATTATCTAATTGTGGAATATGGCTGCCGTTGCTCTTTTTTAAAAAACATGCATAATCTTTATTATCTTGAGGTGACTCAACTGTCAACGGTCTTAGTTTTACATATTCTTCAAATATGGTATGGAAATTTCCAACTAGCTCTCCCTCTGAGTGCATCTCATATGAACTCACTGCTCATAGACAGGCATTCATTCTCAGGCTATTTTAACACAGTATTTAGTATATTGATTGCTTCCATGATTTACATTTTCTTGTTAGTATAACCTATATTCTACGGCAAAATTATACAATACTCTCTCTCTCTCTCTCTCTCTGTGTGTGTTTGTGTGTGTGTGTGTCTCTCTCTCTCTCTCTGTGTGTGTGTGTGTCTCTCTCTCTCTCTCTGTGTGTGTGTGTGTCTCTCTCTCTCTCTCTCTCTCTCTCTCTGTGTGTGTGTCTCTCTCTCTCTCTCTCTCTCTCTCTCTGTGTGTGTTTGTGTGTCTCTCTCTCTCTCTGTGTGTGTGTTCAGCGAGTACTATCAGCACAGGCAGGTCTGGATCCCGCTGCGCTGGCTGTCGGCTGAGAGTGTGTTTGAGGGCGAGTTCTCCAGTAAGGCAGACGTCTGGGCGTTTGGGGTGCTGATGTGGGAGGTGTTCAGTCTGGGCGAGCTGCCGTACCCTGCGCTCAATGACCAGCAGGTGCTGGAAGGTGAGCAGACGTGATGTCACATGACCTCAGCTGTGTGATCGAGAGAGTCCATGTCCGTCATCAATCCTGTCAATGCATTTGATCATATTGATATCAATCATGTTGAGTGAGGACAGTGAGGTGTTTGTATTTACAGCGTTAAGCGGGTCCTTCAAAATCTTAAATTCTGTTTTATCAAATGTAAGGCCATAAAAGTCACCATAAAATCAAAATGGACAAATCGTATTTTGTATGGCATATTGCAGTGTTTATTTTAAGATTTATCCATGCACACCATTATTTTTTTTAAGTTTATGTGCCCTTGTATGAATGACTTTAAATATCTTAAATGGAACAAAAGTCAAGTTATTATCATTTTAAGAGGTCTTAAATTTTGGGCTGGAAGAACAGGAATTGTGAAATGACTTAATGTGATTATTAATACAGTACAATACAATACAATATTTATTTTTTAAAGCACATTTAAAAACAACCAAAGTGCTGTACAGAATAGAATAAAAACAGAAATAAGATGGATAAAACAAGACCATCAAATTAAAAACACAACACTAACAAAACAACAATTGAACTAATGATCAAGGGGTATTGAAAGCTAGAGAAAAGAAATGTCTTTAGAGCAGACTTAAAAGCAGAAATAGAGGGGGTTAATCTGATATGAAGAGGTAAACTATTCCAGACTTTTGGACCTGCAGTCGCTAAAGTGCAATCACCTCGTTTTTTAAGTCTACATCTAGACACGATGAGTAGACAGAGATCAGTAGATCTCAATGTTGTAGAATTGGTGTATGGACGAAGCAGGTGTGTCAGGTACTGAGGGACCAAACTGTTGAGGGCTTTATACAAAAATAGAAGAATTTTCAAATCAATTCTATATTTGATGGGTAACCGGTGCAATGCCGATAAAATAAGAGTTACTGGCTCATACTTGCAGGTACCAGAAAGAAGTCTAGCAGCTGCATTTTGCACTAACTGTAGACGGGAGAGAGAAGACTGAGAAACACCATAATAAAGTGAATTACAATAATCTAAGCAAGTTGTTGCAAAAGCATGGAACACCGTTTGTAAATTACTCAGTGATAAGAAGGGCTTTACTTTAGAAAGTTGACGGAGATGATAAAAACATGATTTTACAACAGCACTGATCTATTTGTCAAATCTAACACAGTTTTCCTTATGCCCAAATAGAATGATTTTGGTTTTATTTTCATTTAAATGTAAAAAATTACTTGAGAGCCAAAGCTTAAATTCTTCTAGACAGGCTAACAGCGGTTGTAAGCCGTTTTTATCATTGTGCTTTAAAGGAAAGTAGATCTGAGTATCATCAGCATATAGATGAAAGGGGACTTTATATTTGTTAAAAATGGAAGCCAGAGGTAGCATATATAGGGTGAACAATACCGGCCCAAGGATTGATCCCTGTGGAACTCCACAATTAAGAGGTATACTAGAGGAGGACTGATGACCAATACGAACATTAAAACTCCTGTTGGACAGATAGGAACGGAACCACTGTAAGACTGTGCCACGCAGGCCCACAGATGTCTCCAAACGTGTCAACAGGACCTCATGATCAACCAAATCAAAAGCAGCACTCAGATCTAATAAAACTAAAGCCATGGATTTCCCAGAATCAGTTTCTGTAAAGATATCACTTGAGACTCTTAAAAGGGATTCAGATTCAGTACTGTGTAAAGCTTTAAAGCCAGATTGAAACATCTATTGAACAGAATTAGCAGTCAGATAAGATTGTAATTGAGTCAGTACAACTTTTTCAAGGATCTTTGAAATAAAGGGTAGATTAGAAATAGGACAAAAATTGGAAAAAGGAGGGATTTTCATTTTTTTTGAAGACAAGGCGTCACCACAGCACATTTAACACTGTTAGGAAAAGAACCGGTAGACAAACATTTGTTAATAACCGATAACAGACCAGAACCAACTGTGTCCATGATTCGTCTAAGAAAAAGAGGTGGAATTATATTTTGAGGGCAGATAGTTTGTTTTAGGTGACCAACAATTTCATCACATGAAATCAAATCAATAGGCTCAAACTCAGACCAGGTAGAAGAACATAATAGAACATCCTGCAAAATATATATTGAATTAAACAGCTGGGATCTTAATGTTGTGATCTTTTCAACAAAAAGTTCCCAAAATTGTTGCAAAGTGAAGTTGAGGGCTCAAGAATAGAATGCACAGAGGGATTTAAGACAGAATTAATAGTAGAAAACAGAACTTGAGGTTTGTGACAATTACTTATATTACTAAAGACAAATATTTGCATTTTGCAGGTTTCTGAAACGTGTTGTAGGAGTTTCTGAAAATTTCATAAGAAACCTGCAATCTGTCCTTCTTCCTTTTTGTGTTCAGCCTGTCCGCAAGTCCGTCTCAGAGTACGTGTAGTTTCAGTGTGCCAAGGCACAGGTACAAGCTTATGATTTTTATACTTCAAGGGGGGCAATAGAATTCATGATGTCACTACAGGTAGAATTAAAAAGATTAAGATGTGCATCAGCGTCCAGATTAAACGGAGTAGATTCTGACTCCAGAGAGTTGCATATATCACGGTAGGCTACAGAAAATTCTTCACTAGAATGTTGAGTAAGAGAGCGAGTCAAACGTGCCAGTGATGGATTAAGGATTCGGCCCGTAAGAGGGACAGTACTGTGATCAGAGAAAGATGCATTACTGATTTCAGTGTTTGAAATAGAAAAACCATGGGTTAATATCAGATCAAGCTTATGACCATGGATGTGTGTTGGACAGGAAACCCATTGAGTAAAGTCAAAAGACAGAGTATGGTTTAGAAGTATAGCAAACATGAACGTTAAAATCACCCAACAGCTTTATTTTTTCATGCCTGGTAACCAAATCCCCGATTAATACAGCAAGTTCACTTAAAAAGTCCTTGTCATGGTAAGGAGGACGATATATAAGATCTCATGTGCATCTCATCTGCATCTCATGTGTGTCTCTGTGTCTTGTGTGTCCGTGTCTCATGTGTGTCTTATGCGCGTCTCTCTGTCTCTCATGTGTGTCTCTGTGTCTCTCTGTGTCTCTGTGTCTCATGTGTGTCTCTGTGTCTTGTGTGTCCGTGTCTCATGTGTGTCTTATGCGCGTCTCTCTGTGTCTCATGTGTGTCTCTGTGTCTCTCTGTGTCTCTGTGTCTCATGTGTGTCTCTGTGTCTTGTGTGTCCGTGTCTCATGTGTGTCTTATGCGTGTCTCTCTGTGTCTCTGTGTCTCATGTGTGTCTCTGTGTCTCTCTGTGTCTCTGTGTCTCATGTGTGTCTCTGTGTCTTGTGTGTGTCTCTCTGCATCTCATCCGTGTCTCTGTATCTCGTGTCTCTGTGTCTCATGTGTCTCTCTGTGTCTCGTGTGTGTCTATGTGTCTCTCTGTGTCTCGTGTGTGTCTCATGTGTGTCTCTGTGTCTCATGTGTGTCTCTGTGTCTTGTGTGTGTCTCTGTATCTCGTGTCTTTGTGTCTCTCTGTGTGTCATGTGAGTCTCTGTGTCTCATGTGTGTCTCTGTGTCTCATGTGTGTCTCTGTGTCTCATGTGTGTCTCTGTGTGTGTCTCTGTATCTCGTGTCTTTGTGTCTCTCTGTGTGTCATGTGAGTCTCTGTGTCTCATGTGTCTCTCTGTGTCTCAGGTCTCCAGGATGGTACTCTGCATTTGTCTCCTCCAGTAAACTGTCCTGCTCACGTCTGCAGTCTGATGAGCCGCTGCTTGGTGTCCAGTCCTAAAGAACGGCCCACGTTCAGCGAGATCCTTCAGATTCTGACTGATTCTCCCACAGACACCAAAGTCTAGAGGATCACGACTGCAATCAGAGACTCAATCACACACATTTCAGACGTGAGAGTCTGCTTCGAGACTCGCTCAGAATCAAACACGCTTCTGTCCCATTAATGATCTGTTTACGCTTCTGTAGAAGCTCCTTCCTCTCGCTGGAGCCTCAGGGACCCCGAGGATGAACTTTGACCTCTGCAGCGCAGGACAATCGCAGATCCATCAGGTTACAGACACAGGAGGAGGTACTGCACAAACATGATGCTGGAATCACGTCACGCCTGCGGCTCTCGTCATGCACTGGAATCAGCAGTGCATACAGTCGAGTGTGTGTGTGTGTGTGCGCGTGCGTGCGAGTGTGTGTGTGCGTGCGTGCGAGTGTGTGTGTGTGTGTGAGCGTGTGTGCGCGTGTGTGTGAGAGCATGCATCTGTGTGTGTGTGCGTGCGTTTTTCACAGGATGATGTTGTCATGAAACACATCATTAGTGGAGTTCAGTCACTTGTATGTGGGAAACAGAGATTAATGATTTAGTTAGAGATTGATATACAAAGCTGTAATACAATAACAAATTCATTAATTAACCTGTGTGTGTGTGTTTGTGATGACAGAGAGATTGCTGTTAATGATAATGTGATCTTTGTTTCTCTGAGGTGCTCACAGGTGACTGTTATTGTAATAAATAAATATGCAACACCTCAGATTGCGAACATTTCAAAGCCATGATTAATCACATATTATTGTAATTCCCAGTTCACTGTCTGTCTCTGCAAAATCCTTCTGGATTGTTTTTCTCAAACACACCTGACAAACTTAGATGATACGCAGATTACACTTCAAACTTAAGGTGTTATGTTGATGTGTTGTGATTAGATCAGTGGTTCTCAACCAGGTCCAGTAGGGGAGGTCTCAAAACAATTATTTAAAATAAGCATTAAAACAGCTAAAAATCAAGTTAATTTATATTTAATCCTGATCCAGTGAATCACGAATGACTGGAAAAGTCACATAAATGAATTGGTTTGAAACAGGAGGAACCCTGAGGAACATTCAGCTCCTTAAACTTCTGGAATTGTGACATTTAATGCACAGAAACCAGGAGTGTCCATATATAAATATAAATAACAAATAGTTTTTGCATTACAGCAGATATTATTGTGCCTGGAGTCATGAAGGTTGAGAAGCGCTGATGTATGATGTTGTTTGAGGACTGTGTGAGTTTATGATCAAGGTTTTGTGCCTCGTTGATTTTGATGTGGCCAGTGTTGGTTTCATTCAGACCCCTGCAGTAGAAACACATCCTGGACTGTTTTCATCAGGTGAACAGATCAAAATAACAGGTCAACTTTGACTTTTACAAATAAAAGTGCCTAGAACATGAAGGACTTATTTGCTGTTTTTTTTACAGTATCTTTTGTAATGCAGTTAATGCTTGTTGTTTTTAAGAACTGCTTTTATATTATCTTTTCATATGTACTTTTATTATTATTATTGTTATTTGTTTTTAATCTTTGTGATCATCGTCACTGTCTGTTCATGGTTATCTTTAAGGCAGGCTTGCACACCGTGATGCTTTTATATTCTGCTTTATAAAGGTCACAGTAATCCAGATGTAATGCTGCTCTCATTAAACAGTTGTGTTTTTAACAGCCTCGCTGCATCTGTGCTCCATAAAATCAACTGTTTGAACAACATTTCTGTTCCTCCATGTATAATATGTGACCCTGCAGCACAAAAGCAGTCATGAGTAACACAGGTATATCTGTAGCAATAGCCAACAATACATTGTATGATCAAAATTATACATTTCTCTTTTATGCCAAAAATCATTAGGATATTAAGATCATGTTCCATGAAGATATTTAGTACATTTCCTACCATAAATATATCTAAACTTCATTTTTGATTAGTAATATGCATTGCTAAGAACTTCATTTGAACAACTTTAAAGGAGATTTTCTCAATATTTAGATTTTTTTGCTCCCTCAGATTCCAGATTTTCTAATAGTTGTATCTCAGACAAATATTGTCCTATCCTAACAAACCATACATCAATGGAAAGATTATTTATTCAGCTTTCAGAAGGTGTATAAATCTCAATTTAAAAAAATTAACCCTTAAGACTGGTTTTGTGCTCCAGGGTCACAAATGGTCAAATGAAGCGCCAAAAACTAAATGGTAAAACTATAGTATTTGATAAGTCGTGGCCTAATGGTTAGAGAGTCGGACTCGTAATCCAAAGGTTGTGGGTTCGAGTCTCGGGCCGGCAGGGATTGTAGGTGGGGGGAGTGAATGTCCAGCGCTCTCTCCACCCTCAATACCACGACTGAGGTGCCCTTGAGCAAGACACCGAACCCCCAACTGCTCCCCGGGCGCCGCAGCATAAATGCCCACTGCTCCGGGTGTGTGTTCACGGTGTGTGTGTGTGTGTGTGTGAGAGAGTGTGTGTTTGTTTGTGTGTGTGTGTGTGTGTGTGTGTGTGAGAGAGTGTGTGTTTGTGTGTGTGTGTGAGTGAGAGAGTGTGTGTTTGTGTGTGTGTGTGAGTGAGAGAGTGTGTGTTTGTGTGTGTGTGTGGTAAGCATGAGCGGAGCTTCTTTTGTCATTCAAATGATGTCCGTCATCAGAGAAGAGCTCAGGTGCATCTGTGTCACTCCTGATGCCCTTCATACGGATTATGATCTCTCTCAAATGCTTCTTTTTCTTAATGCTTGCCTCTTATTTTCATAAAAGTATTTGTTGTTCTGACACTTGGCTACATGCAAATATTTTGATTTGTGTGCAACCAAAACAGTTGATTCTCGCTCTTCTGAAGCTTCTCCAGTGGTTTTTAGTAGCACTTCAGTTCAGTAAACAGCTCTTTATGGAGGTAATTTTAGTCTGCGTGAAATAAAAGGCAGTAAAGACTAAAGTTCTTGGTGTTTAGAGGTTCTGGAGATCCGTGGCTCTGGTGTGTGTCACGACTGAACACAAAACACTCTTGATTCTGTCCTTCTCAAACACTCCTGCAGATGAAGAATACTTGGATATAAAGTATCTTTATGAAATGTTCAGGTCCCTCTCTACATCTGAGTCTGAGGCTTTTAGAACTGTTTCTATGGGAACCACATTTGTGCTGTAGAGCCATGAAATGAGATCAATGCTTGTTGCAGTGGAATGAATGATTGTTTGCTTTGCTTATGTGTGTTTCTTTGAGTATGTGGGTTTATTCATATTTGTATTAATACTAACTAATAGTATTATGAAAGTTTAATAATGCAGTTTTAATCATGCATTTTTCATAGTCCTCAGCACACTTACATAAATCACGTTAATAACCTTACTATTGTTATTAATATCCCGCATCTATTAATACGCGAAGCTCCTCCCTCTAGTGTGACGTGTGGAGCAAGCGCAACCGTTTTGGTATTTATGCAAATGAGATGTCGCTTTAACCAACCGCGCTGCAGGCCGTCCCCGCGCGAGCCAATCGCTGGACTCGACTGTGACTCGCCATATAAGGAGCGAGAACTCCAAAAAAGGAAACAGCGTATCTCTTTATATGGAGGAAAGTAGATCGGCCGTGTGTAGATCCCTCCGCGCTGGCGTTGCGAAGCGTCACATAAGCGCGGTGATTGACAGCTGTCAGCGGCGGGACGCGAAGATGAGGCGTTCGCGGCGCGTTAACGAGAGGAGCGCTGATTTGACGCGTTCGCGGCGCACTAGATGACGCGGCGGAGGGATCACGGAAGCGCTCGTGCGGTTTTCCTTTTAGAGAAAGCGCGTCTTTCGCGGAGCTCCAGGGGTAGGTGAAGCCGGCTGGAGGTGCTCAGGTTCAGCATCACTTCTCAAAGTTTCTCGCGGACTCTGCTGGTGTATGAGCGCCGCTTCGGATCTCGTTCTCTCTCCGACTGTCGCTCCAGCGCTCCGCTGCCGTCATACGGATCGTTCTCCCCGGTTTCTAGGATGTTATCCAGCCAGAGCGCAGCGGCTCTGAGTGGAAGCGGATCAGCGGCGGGGAAGAGCGCAGGCCACGGCGCGGTGGTGATGGGCGCCGGGGTCCGCGCGGGGTTCGCTCGGGGGCTGGGGCCGATGGGGCTCGGGATCCCAGGGAGGTTCGAGACGGATAAAGAGGGACCCTCGCACCTGTGCAGCGGCTCCGACGCGGACTCTGACTCCGGCGATGAGGACGAGCTCATGGGGTCAGTCGGGGACAACCGGAGGGGAGGCGGCGTCAAGCGGGAGAGAGCGGAGATGGAAGCCGCGATAGTGGGACCTGAGGCCGGCTTGCCCTCCGCGGCTGGAGCGGCTGGAGCAAAACCGGGCAAGAAGACCCGCGGCAGAGTGAAGATAAAGATGGAGTTTATTGACAACAAACTGCGACGGTACACGACCTTCAGCAAGAGGAAGACGGGAATCATGAAGAAGGTGAGAAACTAAGTCATGGGTGGTTTCTGAAAGTTTCTAGGTTCGAGTCCTGCTAGAGAACTGCGTAACTGAATAGGATAAGGAGTTATAGAAAAAATGCATCAAGAAGTTAAATGCATTAGAAAATACATAAACTTCTCTCCAGCGGCGATAGAAAGGAAGGTCACTAAATTAACATCAATTGTTTCTCAGAGCAAAGACTTGAATGCAGCCAAAAATCTAACTTGTTTGAGGGCTGTGTACAAAATTAAATGTTGCATTATATTCTGTTGTTACATTAAAAATTTTAACAGTTAAAAAAATAATTACAAATTACATAATATAAATTAACAATTAAAAAAATCTAATTCACTTTAATTGCTTTTTTAAATTTCAATGTAAGAATAAAACAAAAATGAAAGAAAGGAACAAAGCTATGCTTAAAATGCATATTTTCCCCTTTTTTAAATTATTGTAATTATTTTTTTTATTTTATTGATCTATTTTTATGGGATGGTGGACAAATCAGAGGTCATCATGGGTCTACTTTGGCCCGCAGGCCCTGGTTTGGGCCTTAAAAAGTTCTGAGCATGCAGCGGTTTCTGGTTCTTCTGAGCTGCTCCACACTGGTTTAGAGCTCTGGACAGTATCTGGAGCAGTGGGTTTGTTCTGGGCTCATGAAGTCTCTCTGTGGTGTCACATGTCCTGTCCTTCGGTGGGTGATAGTCACAACAGACGCGACGGACTGTGAGCTTTAAATAGAACGAGCAACTGACATTCTCTATTACAGACCAGCAGCTCTGGTGCCGCACAAACACTCTCAACTAACTGAGCGTGTAGATGAGTGTGTGTCTTCATCAGGTTTGTATAAATGTGTCTCTGCATCAGTGTCTCAGCAATGGATGCTCTGCAGTGAATGGGTGCCGTCAGAATGAGAGTCCAAACAGCTGATAAAAACACCACAATAATCCACACCACTCCAGTCCATCAGTTAACATGTTTATTTTTTGATGATCTATTTCTTTAAGATGTCATCAGCTCATGGTTCAGCTGAATCGAAGTGTGGCGGGCGGGTGTCTCTCTCGGGTCCTCCTCCTGATCTTCATGATGGATTGTAAGGAGTGAGCTGATAGTCTTCCTGTGGAAAGGGAATTTGTCCATTTATTACGGTTTGAGAAGGCGGAGGAATGAGAGTTTTTCTGAGCCTGATGCCAGCTGTTATCTGAAGCGCACAGGGGCCTATTACATCTAGAATCATCTCTGAGAGCTCTGTAGAAATGCTTCGGACATCAGTGATGATGGCTGATATTTGGCTACTGTGTGTTTAACAGAAGAGTTGCTCCTCACGTCATTTTTTTGTTTTTTAAGAGTAAAAGTTCATCTTCCAGAGAGTGTGTGTGCATCTCATTTCCCATCATTCTGTTCTGTGATGTCTAATCGTCAGTCAATTCCTGGTTAAAAGGCTGGTTTTGGGCAAAAGCTAGTGAGAGAAGCAGGCGTCCACATGGGTCGTAAACCTCAGACAAATGTGCTTTCACACGACACATGCTGGATGTTAGTGTTAGCTAGTTCTTCATCACCTGCTGTCCTCGACAGCTGAGCAAGCGCAGAGCTGATGATGAGACGATCAGAGTCTTGAGCTCATCTGCTGCTCTTTACGGCTCTCACACGCTCTACAGGACACTCCAGACCTCACAGCAGAGATGATGATCAAACCTGCCCTGCACACTGCAGACCAAACTTAAGTCTGCGCTCCAAAGCATTCATGATTTCCACAGTTTCAGTTTCATGTTTGCTCAATAAGTGGTTAATAAATGGATTATAATTATTGCATAAAATAAATTTAGTACCATAAAATCCCCCCAAAATAAAAAAAAAAAAAACATGATCAAACTAAGAGTAAATTAATTTAATAAAATAATAGTTTAAATTAAATTAGCCACATTAGAGTGGCTCTTAAGTGTTTGTGGCTCATCTGGTTTCATTCACTTCTGGTTATTTTAGCTGTACAAAAACTGTCCTTTATGCAGCTTGATATTGCAAATTATGTTATTTTAATTCATTGTGATAATCATAAACACTGGTTTGTGGTGCAGCTAGTTTTGCAGTTTGCTGCATGTTTTCAGTCTTCGTTCTTTCTCGTTAGCAGCTAATGAATCAGAAGTCTCACACATTCACAGAAAACAGCTTTGAAATGTAAGGCGGAAATGACGGTGTGTGTTTGCATCGCAGGTTTTTTCAGCTGCTTGCACACATTTTCAGAACTTTGCCTCTTTTTTTCAAAACTTAAACACAAATCCAAGAATTGCACACAAAATGCAAAATACCTCACATCTCTTGCATTCAAAACATCACAAACACATCTCAGAAGCAAACACCATAATATTAATTCCTGTTAGATCTGTGTGTGTTTCATAGAGAGCTGTGTGTTGTGTTTTCTGAAATTGAAAACTGGGTCAAAGTCTGAGGATTAGTGTCTGGTTTTGTAGATCTGGTGTGTGCTTCTGCTGTTTGAGCGTCAGCTTTCAGAAACTGACGAGGAAAGAGTCTGTGGAAGCAGCTGAAAACACTAATCTAAGGAAGGCATTGGTGATTATTGAAGGTGTTTGGGTTCTAGGCAGAGTTTTCTTCAGATGCTCACTGACGGCTTGAGCACGTGATGCTTTGTTCTTCAGAACAGATGGAGATCATTTGATTCCTGATCCAACAGCTGAAGAGAAACGATGGGCATTTAACCTCTCTGCTGTTCTTCAGCAGATCACAGTTCCTCTCGTTTAACTCTCAGTCTTCAGAACAGCAGATAACTGCTCAAATATGACATTAGTTTGAGTTTCCTCTGGTTCTGTGGACCAATAGACACGATCTTGAGTCCTTTATAACAACATCTGTGCTCAAACACATCCAAGAACTCATTAAACTCTGAGTATTTTATATGTGTTGATGATTTTTAAAGGTGAATGTATGTCGTCATTAACCCTGTATCACTAATGGCCTCGTGTTGGTTAGTCTCTCTAGTCCAGTGTCAGTCACACACTGACCAGCAGCTCTATTATTAGAGTCATATCTCACATTGGTTTAGCCGCGTCTGGACCTGGTTATCTGCTAGTAAACACTGATGTCATCAGATTGGCTCCATAGCATCAGAACGAACGGCTGAGGAGCCAAAACATTACAAACATCTCAAGTTCTGGAACTTTGCAACATTAACACTGTTATTCTCCTCTTTATTCACGTGAAGCTGCTGTCAAGTCAAGTTACCTTTATTTCTATAGCGCTTTATAAAATACAGATTACGTCAAAGCAGCTTCACAGTGATAAACAGAGAATAATGTTTCAATAATGCAAACTAAATTCAATTCTGCTGTAAAGCAGCTCTAAAAGGAGGACAATAGTCAGTTTTTCCATTAAAATCAGTTCATTGTTAATTCAGTTCAGTTTAATAATGGTGTGAAGTTCATCAATTATGGATCGAGCTCAGTTCATCTATAAAGCAGCTCTGGAGAAAACAGCGATGTCATCCTCAGTTCAGTTCAGTTCAGTTCTCTTCAGTTAGTGTCTGTGCAGTCAACTCAGCGTTAAGCAAGCCAAACAGTGATCGGTGTTACATAGAGCTTGACTTTTAAGGAATAGGCCTAGTTCACTGAAAAATGAAGATGTGCTGAAAATGTGCTCATCCAAGATCAGGATGAGTTTGTTTCTTCATCAGGTTTGTATAAATGTGTCTCTGCATCAGTGTCTCAGCAATGGATGCTCTGCAGTGAATGGGTGCCGTCAGAATGAGAGTCCAAACAGCTGATAAAAACATCACAATAATCCACACCACTCCAGTCCATCTGGAGAAGACTAAACCTGAAACAAATCCAGCATTAAGACATTTTTAACTCAAATACATAGTCCATAATCCATAATAACTCTTCCTCCAGTGAAAAAGTGTTCTAGTCTGAATCAGGAGAGAAATCTGCACAGATCAAGCAGCGTTTACAAGACAAAACAGCTCTAAACTTTAAAGCTTTTGTCTTCTCCAGATGTTAACTGATGGACTGGAGTGGTGTGGATTATTGTGATGTTTTTATCAGCTGTTTGGACTCTCATTCTGACGGCACCCATTCACTGCAGAGCATCCATTGCTGAGACACTGATGCAGAGACACATTTCTACAAACCTGATGAAGAAACACACTCATCCTGATCTCTGATGGCAAAGTGTGATTTTGGTTTGCTGTGTGTGTCTCTGAAGGCGTATGAGCTCTCCACGCTCACGGGAACTCAGGTTCTGCTGCTGGTGGCCAGCGAGACGGGTCACGTCTACACCTTTGCCACACGTAAGCTGCAGCCCATGATCACCAGCGAGACGGGCAAAGCTCTGATCCAAACCTGCCTGAACTCTCCGGACTCCCCGCCGCGCTCCGACCCGTCCACGGACCAGCGCATGAGCGCCACGGGCTTCGAGGAGACGGACCTCTCCTACCAGGTGTCCGAATCCGAGAGTCTCGGAGAAACCAAGGTGAGTCTGCGGCTCTTCGGCATTGAGATGTTCTGCTGGTGGTGTGCGATATATATCATAATTGTTGTTTTAATGATGAGTGATTTGGCATTATCCAGTATATTGCAAAAACCAAACAAAACACCCCTACAGATCGCACGCTTGCATTACATGAAGTCTAGACTTCACTGCATGATTCAGGCTATTAATATTCATTTACAATGATCACAAATTCAAGACATGGGGGGGGCAGAACATTTATTTATTTATACCACTTCATATAGTTAATCAATTTCACATGAAGAGTGCTGTTTTTTTCTTCAAAAATTACCATGATTACAAATGTGATAGATTTTTTTACAGCAGTTCAATAAACAAGTTCATTAAAAGACTGTTAGACACCATATTTCCTGATTTTGCTCTATTTCTACAACAAAAATAATTCCAAACACAGCCACAGCACTGTTTTGAGCAACATGACAGTGATTCGTTCCTGTTTTATGAATCTATGAATCACAAAGGCTCGAGTCGCTCCAGAATCTAGACGCTGAAGAGTTATTGTTGCCATATTAAAGCGCTCAAGTATTAATTCCTGCCGTCTGCCACACGTGTTAGTTCTTCTGATCCAGACGGTCCATCCGTGTTTACTACAGTGCTTCTCATCATCTTCCACTCGAGCAGATAGTGAGTATGAATAGTGCTGCACTGGTTATCACCTTCAGCTTGTAGTTTGTTGATGTGATCGGTCAGAAATGAATGATTTGTGAATGACGTTCAGCTGCAGTCAAACACAGAGACAGGTTCAGCGCGTCTGGAAGCCAAACAGCTCATGTTTACTTGTTGCTTTGGGTCTGGATGGAGTACTGATCTCTGTCTGTATTTGTTCAGATTCAGAGTGTCATGATATCATCAGAATGATGTCACATCTCATGCTGCATTACAGGGTTTGGAGTATTTAAGCAGTTTAGTAGCTTTATTCAGCTGGGATCGTGTCATAATCATATGATTATACAGTATATAGAGTTCAGGCATATTATAGTTAAATGAAGCTAAAAATAAAACGATAAGAAACATTTTCTGTTACTTGCAATAAAATAAATGTTAACTGAGATGAAAGCAAATATTACAAATATTTGAACTTATTTTACTTCAGCTAGTTCCCAAGGAATAAAAATATATATAGACATATATACAAAACTATATAGACACAAAAACTAATGAGAATGACAAATACACACAACAAAATACTACAATTTTACCAAAAATAAAAACAGAAAATATATTTTTAAAAATTTCAAAAACTGTTACTAAAAACTATTATAGTGTCTCATCTATGCTAAAATAACACTGAGATATATATATATATACAGTATATATATATATATATATAAATAATTAGTATTATTCATGTATAAAAAAAAAATAGTTTATATGTTATTTATTTAGGACTGTCCGTAGACATAATAATTTTAATATGATTGGTGATAATGTTTGTAATCATTTTGAATTTAGCTTTAATTAAGAGTATACCGTAAGACATTCACTGCTGAAATGTTTTATTTTGTCTTCATCTGCAAATCATTTAACCAAATTAAACAAATTGCTTAACATTGCACAGCATATGATAGTAATATTGTTTTCACTTTTGTTTGTTTAATATGAGTTAATTTAGTCTGAATTATAAACAAGTTACAAATGAAATCATATGAACTCATATTAAACACACAATCAGTGGAAACTGATCTGAATACCACGTGCAGTGCTGGTAATATTGTTTGAAGGATTATTAGATATGTTAACTAGAATATAAGATGCATGTTAAAAACAGGGTTTTGTGCATAATGTCATGAAGAGTTTGAGGCAGGAGTGGAAGTGTTGAGGAAAGCTGTTTGGAAACACATTATTTTACAGAAATGAGATGCAGCAGATTTGAACTCATGGTAATATTACTGATGAACAGAAGCAGAGATCAGGCTCAGTGGAGCACACACACGTTCCTCTCATTGATAAAAGCAGGATTGTGCCTCCGTGGCCTTATATGGAGTGTTTGCCTGCGCTCTGCTGGCCTCGGATCCTCACATTCCTCATGAGCTGCAGCTGTCTGCGTCTGCGTCTGCGTCTGCGTGAAGGAGCTTGATGCAAACTCCTCACCCTTCAGCAATAACTCACTTGTTTTGAGATCAGAATGGGTCACCTATGAGATTTGCTTAGATCCAATGAGAAAGTGTTTTTATGGGGGGGGGGGGGGTCTTACAAGGGTAAATAAAGATATAAACTTTACTTTGTTTCAGCTGCTTGCACACATTTTCAGAACTTTTGCCTCTTTTTTTCAAAACTTAAACACAAATCCAAGAATTGCACACAGAATGCAAAATGCCTCTCTCACCAGGGCGTTAGTTTAGAAGTCTTTTGGCCTGATAGTAAGTCTTTTATTCTGGGATCTCTATTGTAAATAAGCCCAAGCAGTTGTGTCAGGATCTCGTATCTTAGGTTTATTTATTTCGAGGTGTTTTTATGGATTAATTGTGGTATGGTTGTTTCTATCACTGGCTGATGGATAAAACTGTTTTTAAATCCTTGAAAGAACTGGGGCCGGTTGCATAAACAGTTTAGACTAGTCTTAAAAAGTTAGTCAGCTAATAGTTGTTTCTTCGAGACTGGTCATAACTTTTTAAATTCAGTTATGAAATGGTAGATTGGTCTTATTTGTGTTGGAAGAGTAAGACTGATCTTAGCAGCTGCTAGTTGCTCAAACTAGTTACGTCTTAACATGGTGACTTAGTTTATGCAACTGGGTTCAATAAGAGAGAGAGAGGACAAAAAAACGTAATATAAAAAAATCTAAATGAAGTGAGTTATTGCTTAAAACAAGAAAAAAATTGGAAACCAATGGAGGCAGAAAAAGAAGCTTAATTAAAAGTATATAAAAAATGTGTAAATATTTGTTGTTGCTTTAAGCATAAAATTACTTCATTTGGATATATATATAATTTTATTATTTACTTAATAATAAACTTGATATCTTCTGTCATTTTGATTCTCAAATAATTGTATCTTGATTTAAGTAGCTTATGTTCAGATATGTCACTGAAATCATCATGTGCAATGAAGATATGAAGCTAATATAATACTGCTGTGGTGGTCTTATTAATTATTACACACAACTACTACAATCCCGTGATTTTTTGGTGATAATGTGATTAGCCTCAAATGTTGAGTTATGCATTAATTCAGAGGTTTACGGTAAGACATCCATTGCAAAAGTGACTTCTTAATAAGCTTTATTTAGACTTGTTTTCCAGTATAACATCTAGAAAAAAGGTTTAATCCAAATGTATTAACGCTGCACTGCATATTAAGATTGATATTTTGTCTCTCTGCACTAAACAAGTTCAAAAGTGGAAACAGTGCTGTGTCTCTTGTTTTAAGGAGTATTAGATTTAGAGTATTATTGTCTCCAGAAGAGTATAATGTCTGAGTTTGGGGCGGAGTTAAGTCTTCTGTTTACTGACCAATAGGAGATGACCTACAGGTTTAACATGTGTAACTTGTTAGTTTGTAATTGAAACAAGGCAAGCACTTATCCGAGCATCATCGATGGCTGTGCATTGTAAAGGTCTTGCAGTGGCGTGTTTTCTGTGGCTGTGTGTGGTGTTTGAGCCGGTGTGGTTTGTTTGCTCATTAGACATCACTCACACTCTTAAACATGGCCTGAACCCAGAGCCGTTTCTCTCTCTGCGCTGATGTTTGTCAGAAAGAGTCGCTTTAGCTCGGCGTTGGCAGTGCATTCCAGCGTTACGGTGCCAGACCTCCATCCGTCTCCTAAAACCCAGCCACATCTCCCACATAATCAACCAGCCTGTGTGTGTTTCACCAGCAGAAGTCTGTCGTTTCAGAAGTGTTTGCAGTGTGATTACACACACAATATAGTCTAATTAGTCTGCCTACGATGTAAAACATCTCTAAACGCGATCCCTCGACTCATTCATCACTGTGACAGCCAGAAAACATCTTCCCAATCTCCTGGTTTTACTTTAATACGATAAACAACAGCCTTAAAGACTGGAGATGCTTTAATATGAGCATGAGCTGTATAGACCTGGTAGTACTGTATGCTACATCAGCATGAAATAGACTCGATGTGTATTATTTCTGCTCTGTTACAGTGTTTGTTCTGGGCCTGCACGATTCATATGATGAATAAACCAAAGCGCTTGTTTGAAAAGTTCAGTGGTTTAACATTTGAAAATGAAGCCATCGAGATATATTAGTATAAATAATATTATTGGGAACACTTTACAATAAGGTGTCATTTGTTAACATTAGTTAATGCATTAACTAACATGAACGAACAATGCATTTATTACACTATTTATTCATCTTTGTTACAGTTGTGCATTTTTAGTTCACAGTGCATTAACTAGTGTTAACAAACACAACTTATGATTTTAATAATGCATCAGTAAATGCTGAAATTAACAGTAACTATGATTAATAAATGCTGTAGAAGTATTATTCATTCTTAGTTCATGTTAAATAATTAATCTTATTGTAAAGTGTTACCATATTATTATTTCTTAAATATTAGATTTATTTTTTATTTGACAGTGATATTACAATACAAATGTTTGAAATATTTGTTTTATTTAGTAATAATAAAAAAACCTAAAATATAGAAATTGCATTTTCATTATAATAAAATAATTATATTTTTATGATTATTATATCAAATTAAAATATAAAATTATATTTAAATTATACTAAAATAACACTATTTATGATTATTATATCAAATAAAAATATTAAATTATATTTCAATTCTAATAATAATAATTATTATTATTATTATAGCCAGTTAGCCATATTGAAATCACAATTCTTGCCCCAAGGTTTTCTTCCACATCCTTTTTTTCTGGCAGCGCTAGTTTGATGTTTGCGTCTGGCTGGTAAATCACTTCTGATGTTGTTCAGATTAGAAATAAACTCAAGTAGATACAGTAAGATTTAACAATGATAAGACTGTCATCATAACCGCAGTTATCTGGACAGTTGTGGTCAGTTCTCCTGTGGTCTGTGCTCTCCGTCTCTGCTTCAGAAGCGCTGCTGTGTGTCGAGAGATGATGGAAAGCTCATTTACTGAGATATGCAGCTTTATCAGACGCCGAGTGTCTGTGAGATTCAACAGAAGCTCAGTGTGAGAGACACTCACTGATTCCTAAAGATTCATTTGGACTCATTTTAGAATCGTTTTGACTGATTGATCCAAAAGAGTCATTTGTGAATGAATCATATCCTGTGTGTTCATTCTGAGCAGCAGCACCGTGCAATATAAGCACATGTTGTGTATTTACTAAAGCATGCCGCTTGCAACGCCAAGGTCATAGGTTTGATTCCCAGGGAATGCATGAGTTGATAACATGTTGAGCTTCGATGCAGTGTGAGGCTCTTCAGAGAGAAGCGTGTGTCGATGCATCGGTGTGAATGTGTTGTGTTTGCACTGGGTTTATCAGCACACTCTTCTTGTCCTTAGACACGTTACACGCGTGTGCTGGAGGGGTGTGTTAAGCGATGCGTCAGCGGCGGGAGGGTCGAGCAGCTGCGATTGGCTGCACCTCTCTAACTTGGGCTGCCTTGCCTTTTTTAGGCGTCCCAAATGGAGCTGTGAATTCCACACGGCTGGCAGCGAGACAGAGAGAGAGAGAGACAGAAACACAGAGATTAGAGCAAGACACACTTACACACACACACACTCTCGCTCTCTTTCTTGCACAGACACACACACACACACACACACTCTCTCTCTCTCGCACACACACACACACACACATGCACCCGCACGCACGCACACACACACACACACACACAGACAGACAGACTAAATCCAGAAGAACTGTGTCTGCTTCAAGAAACCTCCTGCAAAGCTCCTGAGAAACTCTGCTCAAGAGCACCGAGGACAAAAGCTGCTTTAAACACAAAGCATGCTCACAACAAATGTTGATTTAATTTAGTTCATAGAAGTTAATTGATCAAGAAAATCTATTTATGACATTATTTTTGGCAGCATCCTCATTTTACAGCATTTTTACACAAGTGCCTAAATCTTTTAACTGTTCTGTAGCTTTGCAGGAGGTTTCTTGAAGCGTCTCGGAGACTCAGTTCTTCTGGATTTAGTCTCAGTTTGTTCTGTTTCTTCATGTCATTCCAGACAGACTGATGATGATCAGATCACATCTCTAAAATCACTGGATTATTACTATTAATGGCAAACACTGATATTTCCTTCTGACACACTACAGCAGAAGATAGAAATAACTGACTTCAAACCCCTTTTAGCTGCTGGAGATACTGGTGTTTAATCATTCTGGCCAGCAGTGTGTATACGCACACACTTAACATCAGTATTGGCACCATTTACTCTCAAAATTAGTGGTCGACTGATATGGATTTTGTGATGGTAAAATACAGTGATATGGAAGCCTGTTTCTGCCACTAAATATTTCAGACAAGATAGGAAAAATGGCAGAGGAGGAGGGCTTCTTATGTATGTTAAAGATCACTTTTTAACTGGAATATCAGATCACAATTTAATACTTGTTTCTAGGAAGCTGAATAAGAATAGATTTGTATATCATAATACTAACCAGAATTATTCATATAGAATACCAAAAAAGGATATGAGTGCTTTTGAAGAAGAGCTTGGCAATCACTTTTATTTTCTGAAACCCTGGAAACTGCACTTAGATTTATTGAGGAGCTAAAAAATGTAAGGAATAAATATAGAAAAGTAGTCAGAAATAAGTCTAGAAAGAATAATTTACCATGGATTAATGAACCAGTATGGATGCTTATGAAAAGCGTGATACTGCTTTAAAAAAAAGCTCTAAAATCTGGTTTGCAACAAGATCGACTTCTTTATAATAGTTTAAGAAATAAGGTAGTTAAGACACTACGGCAGGCTAAGGCACAATTTTGTGTTAATATTCTAAATGAGGCTAAAGGCAATAGTAAAAGGGTATGGCAAACTATTAATAAATTGATAAAGAAAGACATTAAATCATGTAATAAATGTTTAGCATTGGATTTTAAAGGAGGTATAATTGATTAACATGATGAATTTAGAATATTATAAAAGATTTATCCAAATGCCAAAGAGAGAGATGGTTTAGACTGTAATTTAAAAAAATAATAATAGTGATATCTTTTTAGCACCAATTACTCATTTTGTGAATTTATCAATTAGACAATCTATATTCCCAAGTTGTTGGAAAACGGGGTTAGTTAGACAGG
>NC_136746.1:31096285-31103785 GCF_936440315.1 Barbus barbus | reverse complement strand
CATTAGTGTCCGCTGAGGAAAGCGATATCTTGGTCGTACTATCCTTTCATCTGTTCAGGGTGATTTCCGATGACAGGCTGCTCAGTGCATTTGTTAGCTGCAGACAAGCTGGTGTTTAAAGTAGAAATGACTTGTTCTTGTTCTAAACTGTGCTTTAGTATTTTTCAATATAGAAGTCTTTACTGCTGACTCATAAAACAGTCTTTTGTCGCCATCTAATGGTGGAACAATGTCACTAAAATCACCATCACGAACACGCACACACCGTTTCTCAATACTAAGTATTATGTATATAAAACATTATTTATTAAATAATAATCTTTAATAAACAACAACAACAGCCATCATAAAAGCTGCTAGGCAATTCAGTCAAAAGTACAAAGGCGGCGCTCTGATATACAGCATTGAAGTTATATAAATATAAGATTTTACCCTCAGCCAAAACTATTTGCTCTGGAACAAATAATAGACCCTGTAGCTCACATTTCTGAAAACATCGAAGCAAATGTTCAAACAGACATTATCTTTATTATAGAGTGTGTGTGTGTGCGTGTATGTGTGTGTGTGTATGTGTATGTGTGCGTCAGTGTGTGTGTTAATGAGTGTGTGTGCATGCGTTTTTGTGACAAATGAGATACATATATATATATATATATATATATATATATATATATATATATATGTATATGTATGTATATATGTGTGTGTGTGTATAATTAATGTGTATAATGACACCGGTATGACAGGTATTACAAGGAGAAGGTGACTTTTCAGGACATTGCCCCATGTCCCCACTTTTCAAAACACTTATAAATCATACAGAGTGAGTTTTTTTTGGGAAAGTAGAAATGCACAAAGTCTCCTGTGAGGGGTAAGTTTAGGTGTAGGGTTGGTGTAGGGCAATAGCACACACAGTTTGTTCAGTATAAAAACCATTACGCCTATGAGAGTCCCCATAAACCACAAAAACCAACGTGTGTGTGTGTGTGTGTGAGAGCGTGTGTGAGAGAGAGTGTGTGTGAGTGAGTGTGTGTGAGTATGAGAGTGTGTGTGAGTATGAGAGTGTGTGTGAGTGTGAGTGTGTGAGTGAGTGTGAGTGTGTGAGTGTGTGTGTGTGTGTGTTAGTGCGAGCGTGTGAGTGAGTGTGAGTGTGTGAGTGAAGTGTTCATTCACCTCATACAGTATAATGTCACGCAGTGGGGCTCATCTCTAGTAGCTTTGATTGTCGTTGTGGAGGAGAATCATTTGCATGAATCTACAGAAGCTCTGGAGTTTGTCTGTAATAACTGATGGATATTGAGAGTCACATGATGATGAGAGCGAGCGCAGGTGAGCTGTGAGCCGGATCTGTCTGATCGGATCGCTCGGTTATTTCTGGCTGCTGTGGTCGGAGCCACCGCTCGCTGTTTGACTGTGTTTCCTGCGTCAGAGTCGTGCAGCTGTTCCAGTCTCAGAGCAGCAGCTGCCATCTGCACCGTAACCTGACAGCTGCACATCCACACACCTACAGAACCATCGCTCCATCACTGCCACATTACATACAGCTCCAGGGGCTTTAGAAGAAATGTTTTTAAAACAAGTCTCTTCTGCTCAAAAATGCTGCATTTATTTATTCCAAAATCATGTAAAAATGTGAAATATTCTAATTTAAAACAGCTGTTTTCTATGTGAATATGTGTTAAACTGTAATGTATTTCTGTGATCTGCAGCTGTATTTTCAGCATCATTACTGCAGTCTTCAGTGTCACATGATCTTCAGAAATCATTATAATATGCTGCTTAGTTTCTGCTTCTGTGTGTGTGTCCAGGCTCTCCGTTTGCTGCCGGGACTCCTGGGATTCCTCTCAGTCAGCTACAGCAGCATTCGCTGGCCCTGCAGAGTTCCTCCGGTCAGAGCATCACAGGGTCATCGTCCGGCGCGTCTCAGTCGCCGCAGGGTCAGCAGGCCGTGTTTCGTCTGCCGGCCACCGTCTCGCTCACCGGTGCGTCTCCAGCACACCCTCACTAGTGCACACTGCACAGTGTTCACCATCAGACCAAACACAGTCCTCCAGCGTCAGCCTGCTTCAGTCAGTGCTGTTCTGCTGTTCAGCTTTTACAGACTGAAGGAGTCTGTGGTTTTCTGCGATTTTGGCATATTGTGTAAAGAACACTGATATGAAAAATGCACACGAAATCTTAAAATGTGCATTAAAAACATTATTTTTTATTTGAGAAGAAAACATACATAATAAACAAATTCCTGATGCACAAAACTACATTAAATATTAAAATAATTCAAACTGAAATAATAAAAATTAATTAAAACTGTATACATATTTTTAAAAACAAAACTTATAAAAATAACAAAATTACTAAAACTTTCAAATTAAAATTAAATCTCAAAATCTATAATAGTAACTCAATACTAAAATAATACCGATGCAAACCATGTGTTGTAAAATATTTGTGTTCAAGTAATTAAGTAATTTATTATGGACCAGTATAATTGTACTATAATTGAGATACTATTACACAGCTTTTATTGATATTTGGAATTATATTTTCTGTTTTCATTTGAATTTTTGTAATTTTTTTAATGATTTTTTGTTGTTGTTGTCATTTATGCAAGCTTTTTTTAATATGTCCGCATTTTTGTTTCAGTTTCAGTTTGAGTTATTTTAGTACATTAAAGTTAAACTAAATGATAATGAGATGTTGCCTTGGAAACTAGCTGAAATAAAACAAGCTTGAAATGTTATATTTTATTTATTTCAGTTCAAATGTATTCTATTATAAGAAAATGGCTTTAGTTCTAGTAACAGCACAGTTTTGAGCACATGAGATGGAAACGGTGCTTTATTTGCAGATGTTTAATGCAGTAATCTAAGTTTGATTCAGTAAATAATAACTGGAGGACCGCTGAAGCTCATCGTTGAGATATTCTGGAGTGTTTTGGTCTCTGGTGTGGAATAAAGCTCATCATGCTGCTGCTGTGTTCGCTCGTACATCCGCTTTGATCAGTATCGCATTTACTGGCACTGATGATCAGGTTGAGCTCACAGGAAGTGTGTGTGTGTGTGTGTGTCAGGCGGAGCGATGCCGCAGCAGCTCCAGGCCATCCAGGTCCAGTCCAGCGGTCAGTCGGGCTGCATCAGCACCAGCTCCAGCAGTCCAGAGATCTCTCAGAGCAGCACGGCCTCCACAGGTACACACACACACACACACACACACACTACTGCACGCTTTATTCTCACCTTAGATATACCTTTATATTTATATCATTTCTGCTTTAAAGTTTTCGTAATGTTGCTGTGCATTTTTTGTCATTTTTATTATTATTATTTTTTTAAATGTCTATGTAGGTTTATTAATTTAAGTTTTAGTTTTCATTTTATTGTATGCTTAGGTAAAATTTTTAGTAACTTTGTTGTGCATTTGTTGTCATTTTTTATTTATTTGTTTGTTTTTTTTAAATAGATATATATTCAATTCAATTCAAATTCAAAATTGCTTTATTGGCATGACTGTAAAAAATACAATATTGCCAAAGCTTGAAATATATATAGAGAAATATAGAAACAATGAAAAGATTAAAATAATAGAAGAAAAATATTATAACAATATAAACTTAAACTGTGTAACAAACAAGAACTAGTGTGAACATTTCATACCACAGTGTTATATATACAGTGGGTACGGAAAGTATTCAGACCCCCTTAAATTTTTCACTCTGTGTTATATTGCAGCCATTTGCTAAAATCATTTGTTCTTTTTTTTTTCCTCATTAATGTACACACAGCACCCCATATTGACAGAAAAACACAGAATTGTTGACATTTTTGCAGATTTATTAAAAAAGAAAAACTGAAATATCACATGGTCCTAAGTATTCAGACCCTGTGCTCAGTATTTAGTAGAAGCACCCTTTTGATCTAATACAGCCATGAGTCTTTTTGGGAAAGATGCAACAAGTTTTTCACACCTGGATTTGGGGATCCTCTGCCATTCCTCCTTGCAGATCCTCTCCAGTTCTGTCAGGTTGGATGGTAAACGTTGGAGGTCAGCCATTTTTAGGTCTCTCTAGAGATGCTCAATTGGGTTTAAGTCAGGGCTCTGGCTGGGCCATTCAAGAACAGTCACGGAGTTGTTGTGAAGCCACTCCTTCGTTATTTTAGCTGTGTGCTTAGGGTCATTGTCTTGTTGGAAGGTAAACCTTCGGCCCAGTCTGAGGTCCTGAGCACTCTGGAGAAGGTTTTTGTCCAGGATATCCCTTGTGGTCCTTCTGGTGTTTTTTTGTGTCTTGCACTGAGGAGAGGCTTCCGTCGGGCCACTCTGCCATAAAGCCCCGACTGGTGGAGGGCTGCAGTGATGGTTGACTTTCTACAACTTTCTCCCATCTCCCGACTGCATCTCTGGAGCTCAGCCACAGTGATCTTTGGGTTCTTCTTTACCTCTCTCACCAAGGCTCTTCTCCCCCGATAGCTCAGTTTGGCTGGACGGCCAGCTCTAGGAAGGGTTCTGGTCGTCCCAAACGTCTTCCATTTAAGGATTATGGATGTCACTGTGCTCTTAGGAACCATAAGTACAGCAGAAATTTTTTTGTAACCTTGGCCAGATCTGTGCCTTGCTCTGAGCTCTTCAGGCAGTTCCTTTGACCTCATGATTCTCATTTGCTCTGACATGCACTGTGAGCTGTAAGGTCTTATATAGACAGGTGTGTGGCTTTCCTAATCAAGTCCAGTCAGTATAATCAAACACAGCTGGACTCAAATGTCCTGTCTTTCGGATGAGACGTTAAACCGAGGTCCTGACTCTCTGTGGTCGACTCTCTGTGGTCACTAAAAATCCCATGGCACTTCTCGTAAAGAGTAGGGGTGTAACCCCGGTGTCCTGGCCAAATTCCCTCTACTGGCCCTTATCAATCATGGCCTCCTAGTAATCCCCATCCACTTGATTGGCTCTATCTCTCTCTCCTCTCCACCTGTAGCTGGTGTGTGGTGAGCGCACTGGAGCCGTTGTGCTGTGGCTGCTGTCACATCATCCAAGTGGATGCTGCACACTGGTGGTGGTTGAGGAGAGACCCCCCACATGATTGTAAAGCGCTTTAGGTGTACATCAATACACAAAGCGCTATATAAATGCAGCATCATTCATTCAAATGAAGGTGTAGAACCATCTCAAGGATGATCAGAAGAAATGGACAGCACCTGAGTTAAATATATGAGTGTCACAGCAAAGGAATACTTAGGACCATGTGATATTTCAGTTTTTCTTTTTTAATAAATAATTTAATTAAAAAATGAACTTAAATGATTTTAGCAAATGGCTGCAATATAACAAAGAGTGAAAAATTTAAGGGGGTCTGAATACTTTCCGTACCCACTGTATATATATACACACAACAAAGTTACTAAAAAAGTTGCTATATTTATATACACGCACACAAAGTTATATATAAAACTGTATAATACAAAGTTACTATATTTATATTACAATTTTTAATTAAAGTTTTAGTCTTTATTTTATTTTCTGCTTTAGTTAGTTTTAGTCATTTTGTGAGATTCTTTTACTTTGTTAAACTAACTGAAAATGACATGCTTCCTTGGCTACTAACTAAAATACGTTTTCAAGTAACACAAATGTTTTTAGTTTTTTTTGTTTTTGCCAACTATATCACTGCCCTGCATTATATTTGCTGAATGAAATCCAGTAGTTGTTTCTTTCTGATTTTGGGCTACTGATTGCAAAAATAGTGTCTATTTTGCTCTTTCATATCACACTTTCTTACAAAACATGATGCATTTAGTCTCATTTGCTTTTGACAAGTGAAGTGACTTACTTCCAAGTGTGGTGACCCATACTCAGAATTCGTGCTCTGCATTTAACCCATCCAACGTGCACACACACACACACCGTGAACACACACACAGCAGTGAACACACACACAGCAGTGAACACACACACACCGTGAACACACACCCGGAGCAGACAAGCATTAGTGTGGTGAAGTATTCTACATTAATCAGCAGGAAAACAGCACAAACACATGATTCCTGTCTGAATCTGAGCCAGATTACAACTGCTTGACTCTTTATCAGCCCATTTTCACATGCATTGCATTATTTGATGATTAATCCTGAATTACAACCAGAGACTGAAGAAAATCAAAACATGAGCAAAATCTTTGTTCATATTGTGTGGAAAGCTGATGTTTGTGAGCTGATGAGGTAATAACAGTGTGACTCTGACTCCTGCTGTCAGTGATGCTTCTCTGTGTCTCTCAGCTACGGTCAGTCTGCCAGCCACCATCGTCACCACCTCAGTGCCCACCTCCATGACCGGTCACATGATGTACCCCAGTCCCCACACACTCATGTACGCATCTGCGCCCACGCTAGCAGACGGGAGCGTAGCGGTGCTCAACGCCTTCACACAGGGACAGATGTCACACACACAGACTCAGGACACGGGTGAGACTCGCACACACACACAAAATGTTTGTTTTTGTGAATTGTGGGGACTCTCCATAGGCATAATGGTTTTTATTCTGTACAAACTGTATTTTCTATACTGTATGTCCTCATAAATCACCTTCTCCTTGTAATACCTGTCATACCTGTGTCATTATACACTTATGTCCTCATTTGTCACAAAAACACTCACACACAGAGACACACACACACACACACACAAACCGAGAGATACACAGATACACACACACACAAACACGCACACACACTCACTCACTCACTCTCTCTCTCACACACACACACTCTCTCTCTCACACACACACACACACACACACACACTCACTCTCTCACACACACTCACTCACTCACTCACACACACACACTCACTCAGGAGATGGGTGAGACTCAAACACACACTCACTCACTCACACACACACACACACACACTCACTCAGGAGATGGGTGAGACTCAAACACACACACACTCACTCACTCACACACAAACACACACACTCACTCAGGAGATGGGTGAGACTCAAACACACACACAAACATTGTATTGCACTTTTAGTGTATTTCAAATGTTAAAAGTATATTTTTTACAGTTTATTTGATATTACATTTAAAGTTAATATACAACCCGAATTCTGGAAATGTTGGGATGTTTTTAAATTTGAATAAAATGAAAACTAAAAGACTTTCAAAATCACATGAGCCAATATTTTATTCACAATAGAGCACAGAGAACATAACAAATGTTTAAACTGAGACATTTTACACTTTTATCCACTAAATGAGCTCATTTCAAATTTGATGCCTGCTACAGGGCTGAAAAAGCAATACATTTTGAAAAGATTCAGCTAGGAGAACATCTAGCAACTAATTCTGTTAATTGACATCAGGTCTGTAAATTAAAAGGGATGTCTTAGAGAGGCAGAGGCTCTCCAAGAGTGCGTAAAAAGATTGTGGAATACTTTAAAAAAGTGCATACGGTATGGGCAGCTTGCATGTTTTGGAAGGCACTATGAATGCTGAAAGGTATATAGAG
>NC_136746.1:31023785-31091285 GCF_936440315.1 Barbus barbus | reverse complement strand
ATACAAGACCGGGGCCGGCTGCATAAACTCTTTAGACTAGTCCTCTCATTTAGTGAGTCCTCTCATTTAGACTAGTCATCTCATTTAGTTAGTCCTCTCATTTAGACTAGTCATCTCATTTAGTGAGTCCTCTCATTTAGACTAGTCATCTCATTTAGTTAGTCATCTCATTTAGTTAGTCCTCTCATTTAGTTAGTCATCTCATTTAGACTAGTCATCTCATTTAGTTAGTCCTCATTTAGACTAGTCATCTCATTTAGACTAGTCATCTCATTTAGACTAGTCATCTCATTTAGACTAGTCATCTCATTTAGTTAGTCATCTCATTTAGACTAGTCATCTCATTTAGTTAGTCCTCTCATTTAGACTAGTCATCTCATTTAGACTAGTCATCTCATTTAGTTAGTCCTCTCATTTAGTTAGTCCACTCATTTAGACTAGTCATCTCATTTAGACTAGTCATCTCATTTAGTTAGTCATCTCATTTAGTTAGTCCTCTCATTTAGACTAGTCATCTCATTTAGACTAGTCATCTCATTTAGTTAGTCCTCTCATTTAGACTAGTCCCCTCATTTAGACTAGTCATCTCATTTAGACTAGTCATCTCATTTAGACTAGTCATCTCATTTAGTTAGTCCTCTCATTTAGACTAGTCATCTCATTTAGTTAGTCCTCTCATTTAGTTAGTCCACTCATTTAGACTAGTCATCTCATTTAGACTAGTCATCTCATTTAGACTAGTCATCTCATTTAGTTAGTCCTCTCATTTAGACTAGTCCCCTCATTTAGACTAGTCATCTCATTTAGACTAGTCATCTCATTTAGTTAGTCCTCTCATTTAGACTAGTCATCTCATTTAGACTAGTCATCTCATTTAGTTAGTCCTCTCATTTAGACTAGTCATCTCATTTAGTTAGTCATCTCATTTAGTTAGTCCTCTCATTTAGACTAGTCATCTCATTTAGACTAGTCATCTCATTTAGTTAGTCCTCTCATTTAGACTAGTCATCTCATTTAGTTAGTCATCTCATTTTTTTCTTCAAGACTAATATATACTAAATAATAAATATATATAATACATCATTTTAAAAAATTTTAATCCAGGTAATTTTTATGTTTTATTTATTTAGTATTGCGTAAAACATAAATACATTTGGGTCATTCCATGAAATCGGTGCCTTTTGCGTCCCTAAGAAATAATCAAACATAGATTTAATATAACAACAAATAAATGTGCAATTTAAAAACATAACAATACTATGTGTGCTTTCATGAATATTACATAAAAATCAATTAAATAATTTAAATAGCATTTATGCTGGTAAGGGTTTTGGCCTGTCCCTCGCTATGATTTTTGTTTTTCAGCAGGACTTTTAATTTGCAAAATGATATAAAAATCACATTTGCAGATTGTTCTAAATATAGTCTCATTGTAAACCAGTGTTTTTGGCACAAGTATGCATTTTTTCTATAAAATATAAGTCATTTTCTCGGTGTCCCCTGATTTCATGTCAGCCCTGTTCCCCTCATCAATAATAAACCCTTGTAAAATAAATAAAGTACATTCAAGTGACATCACTTGTAGGAGATTACATCATCTGTTTGCATGTTTCTCTGTATAATGTTTTATTTTTGATGATTTATGAGGCTTGATTGAGAGGGGAACATCATGCAATGTCAGTCCTGTTACCATTTTTAAAATGTTCATTTAAATTATTTAATTATAATATAATCAACATCTACAAGTAAAAAAGTGTACAATATGTAGTTTTGTAAACTTGACTATTAGCTAGAAATGAGCACATTTGTTTGAAATCGTCACACCTGTAGCAGGATTTGTCGTGTGGGTAACAGGGATGACATGGATTAGGGTTGACCCTGTTCTTAAAGATTGTGTAACACTCAAACATTGTAAAGGTGTATTATTGATCTAATGTTGATATCATTCAGTGGCACGAGCTCTAATTAAACTACAGTATAACGCTTGTGTCGGTAACAGGGTTCACCAAAGCACCAAAACATGAGGTAGAAAAATAGTCATAAAATTATAAATTACATAGCCTGAAGCGTCAAAGGTTTTTTATTTTTATTTTATTTTTTAACGTTTATTTTGTAATATTTAAATACATGACCGTTATTTTGTGTGGCGGTGCGTCATTTCCTGTGTGGAGCGATCTCAGTGGTTAAGTTACAGACGGACCGCAGAGAGAACGCTAGTGCTAGTTAACTGTAGTTAGTTGGTTAGTTGGTTAGTGATTCCTCACCATGGCCAGAAGTGAGTCGTATTTCAGGAGATCCAGTGTGTTCTGGATGCTGGTCGTGACGGTTTCTGTCAGTTTTTTCACGGTAAGATGAATTATTGAGTGAAACACTGAGGAGAATTTGACAAACTTGTAAACTAATAATGTTTGATATGACTGTCAGAAAAGCTGTTTGACTTCTGAATGAACTGAGAATATACCTAATATACCACGATGATGAAGAGTAAATAACCAGAAGCTGTCTATTCAGTGAACTTTACCTCAGAGCAAAGTCCGGGCGTTATTCAATATTTGCACTAGGTTCAAAATAACTAACAAATACAGCTAACTAACTAAATAAAACACGATAAAAACATAACATAATGAAAAACATGATTTTAGAAAAGTAAAAAATACAGAGTTATGTTTTTGCAAATAAACTCTTCATATATATACTGTATATATACACAGTGCTGGGGCAATTACTTACTAATTATAGTTTGTACAGTAATTTCTTGGATTACTCATATTAGGTAATATATTCGGACTACTTTTAGATTACTTTTGACCTCAGATATATTCCATTCTACATTATGAAGTGTATTAAACATGACATTATGCCAGGGATTCATGAATGAACTACAGGGGGTTTGTAAACTAATGAAAGGATGGAAGACTTTACAAATGTATTAAAAGCGGTAGAATTTCAGAAAGGAACATTTAAGAGCCACTGTGTCAATTAATAAGTAATCATGTAATCTATGAAAAAGTAACTGTATTCTTATTCTAAGCATTTTAAAATGTAATATAGTGTAATTACAAGTACTCTGTAATCTATAATTACGTATTACATATGTGATCAATCCTTCAGATTTATTCATGTTTTTGAGAGAAATCAGTTTGATGAACGAGGCTCATTGAGTGAGCGTGCGTCAGTATAATACACTGATCTATAACAGAGAATTATATATAGATCTGTGAGTCTCTGAACAGCTGAAACTAAACCACATAACAGAATGATAGTTATACAAAACACCCACACAAACCTCCAGATACACCACGGATGCCTTATGAAATCATGCGGCCCTCAGCTGCCACCGTGATGAATCAGAGATGATTTGGTCTTCTGCTAAACACAGACTGTGATTGTGATGGACCTTTAGAAGCGTTGAGGAAGCGCCTGTCCAGAGGAGCCTAACAGAAGAGATTAGCTTTGCATTATTAACGAGATGGCTTAAATGTACGTTGTATAATGTGCCCTGGGAAATGCATATTAAACATGACTTTATTCCTATTGCATGGGATTATGTTGAGTTTAATATGCTTCAAATCAAATGCAGTCACGAGGCTGAAATAAAAAGACTGAATCATGAACTTGATGACAAACAGAAAATCCTTCAGAGCGTTTAACCCCTGAAAGCATGAAAAACTAATACATTTCTGTAGAGTTTGTGCAGAAAAATATCAAAGTGCATTTAATAGAGTTCCTCTAGCAAATAAAAATGTGTTTAAGAGGTCCTTCATCCCCAGTGCAATTAAAATAATTAATAATGAATCAAGCAGTGTAAGGCATGAACTGTGTTATGTGTGTAATGTGACTAGTTATTGTGATTTTATTTTGCTATGTATGTTATTAATCTTGTTGTGTTGGTGAGCCAAAGACCATTTTAATGTCACATAAGTGGACAAAATAGGTATACTATACTATACTAAAAGGAAAAAAAAAAGTTGTGTATATCCATGTTTAACTTTTGTACTAAAAACGTCTGTGAACATGTAAATTAAGCTTGAAAATGGATTTAAAATACAGTCTGTGGCTAGTTTTTGTCTACTCAGCACTCCGCCCTGTCAGTTTTAAGTAATTTATCATGATGTGGTGATTCAAGGGAAATTGAGAATACGCTCAGATGTGCTGAAGATCAAAGCCTGGATAAAAAGAGAGCGTGTTGAGCGTATTATCTCACGAGTCAGCAGTCTGAGTGGCCATATAAATTACAGACAAGTACAATGATATTTCTTTGTAGACTATATAACAACAACTTGGAAAACAGACAAAACAGAAAAGATAAGCATTATTTGAGAAAAGGGCATGCTAATAATAATAGGCGCAGACCTGTAACGCAACTAGCTTTACCCTGCGCTGACGTAATTTCTGATTTTTGTAAAAAAGGCTAATTGTGTCTGGTTTTGTGACTCGGCTGTAACTGTGGTTCTGCAGTGATTGTGTTTCATTGGTTTCCAGTGGACGGTGTTTTGGCCTCAGGACGTCCCATACAGCAGTCTGGGTCCTCTGGGCGCTCTGGCCAAGCATTTGGTGGACTATCATTATCCTGTGCTGTATTACGGGTGAGTGAGCGCTGTCGTTCACACGCTGACTTCAGAGCTGACGCTGATGATGTTTGCTGTGTCCTTCTGTGTTTCAGATGGTTTCTGACGTGGCTCATCCATCTGTTCGAGGCTCTTTTTGCACTGAAGGTCTGCAGGTAAGACACCTGGTGTTTTTATGATAGTTTACAGTATCAGGGTGTTTCATCTTTTCTACCACATGGTGGCAGTACAGACCAACAGATATGTGTGACTGATCATTCTGTGTGCTGTTGACTTACTCTACTCATGGAATAGCTGAGTTAATTATATAAATGATAGAGGAAGATAAAAGGAATAGTTCAGCCAAAAATTAAAATGTGTTGAAAATGTTCTCATCTGAGATCAGGATGAGTGTTTCTTCATCAGGTTTGTATAAATGTGTCTCTGCATCAGTGTCTCAGCAATGGATGCTCTGCAGTGAATGGGTGCCGTCAGAATGAGTTCTGATGAAGAAACAAACATTTTGGCCGAACAATTTTTTTATATTTTTTTTTTTATGTAAAAGTACACAACTTTGACCCAGATGTTTCTGGCTAATCAGATGCAGGGCTGTGTTGATCAGTGTGTTGGTGTTTGTGTCTGCAGTGATAAAGGCATTGACAGCACATCCACACGTTTGCTGTGGTTCGCTCAGACGTTCCTGTTTGGTTTCGCGTCTCTGGGTCTTCTGCTCAAATACAAGCCGGACGGCCGATCCAAACGCCAGTGACAGAAACCACAGCCTGACACCGAAGCTCGTTTGCCAGCAGGACTCTGATCTTTATATTCCAGAGGATTTATCAACCAGCAGGTTATATTTGAACAGTCACATCCACCTCACTGATTCTGGAACAGCCTTTCAGTTAAGGCTAAATGTCACATCCGAGGCCTTGTTTACATGATCCTGGTTCAGTACTGAAGCTCTATCAGCAGCATTAGTGACATAACGTCTGTCAGCACAGAAAATCACTTCAGCTCGCACCTCAGTGCAGGTGCAGTCGGACACTTACAGTGCAAAATAAGAGCAATTAACATCTAATTATACAAGCTAACCTCAGACTAGTGTGATACAATCACTTACTAACCTCGACTGGTATAGTTACCTTATATCTAATGTCTCACCTCCTGTAATGGCCGTGTAAATCCAGTAAACATGGTAACTTTCACACAAGTGTGCTCAGAGACAGGTTACATACAGAAAAGTCCAGAAATTCATGAGTGATGAATAACTAGAAATGCTTTAGTCCCATGATGATATAGACTAAACTTCCCACTGTACAACAGAATCAGAGAGCCCTTCATGTAAGCTATAATATTTACTCCAGTACACTGAAAAAAATGCTTTTAAACAATCTCCACATTTACAACATGCACAAATAATTACAAAGAAACTAGAAATGCACCGATTGCAATTTCCTAATTTAATTTTTGCAAGTGTGACCTGCCGACTCTGATTTTCTTTCTAAAAACTATAATTGACAGCATATACAAACACTTGAAGCCTTTTTGTATGATGCATTATAAAGATATTCATAATATACATTGTAAAGCATTGTATCTTTTGTATAAATAATTGAAAATTTGAAATGCATTATTATATTTGCAGATACCTTCTAGCATCTGAAATTGGTCGTTTGCATCATTCTTTTTAAAGGTGTAACAATGAGTAGATAATGTGTTATAAATTGTGGTAACAATTATTCATGAGATCATACAATGCATTATAAGTTGCATTAAAAGTCATAATTAATGCATTAATAACACATTTGCAATTAATTATATCAAAAGGCTTTAAGTAAAGTGTGAGTTTTATATGAAAAAATGTACTTCGATGTTCTGTTTTTTTTTTTTTTTTTTTACTGTATGTTCTGCTGTAAGAATGAAGGGGGAAATAAAAAATAAATTATCCAGTTACAGAAAAATTATTAAATTATATTAAAATTAAATTAAATAATTTAAACTCATGCTGAGGCGCTATAGTGAAAACCACTGATTTACATTTATTAGACGATTTTATCCAAAGCGACTTACAAATGAGGAGAACAGAAGCAATCAGAATCAACAAAAGATCAAAGATATCACAAGTCTCAGTTAGCTAAACGCAGTACACGTTACTACACGTAGCAAGGTTTTTTATTTTTATTATATAATCGGTAAAAGAAAACATAGAATAGGAAAAAGAATAGAGAAAGTTAGACAGTCTTACAGTTTACAGCTCAAATACACTTTAAAGGAAGAATTCATGAGCTTTAACATTGTATTTGCTGCTGCTGTAAGCACGAGTCAGGTGATTTTCAGTGCTGATTTTCTGTGATGTTCCTCAAACCCTGTTGATCCTGAACACAGAACATTCCTCTAACAGTGTTTCTCAGCCGCTGCAGGTTTAGAAACACTGCTGTAAGTGCAGTTGGTTATTTTTGGCACAGTAGAGGGTTAGATTCCTAAGAGCTGCAGTGTCTCTGTGTTTCACTGGAGTTTGAGTGATTATGATGTGATTTACAGATCAAGAGGACGCAGAGTTTAGTGCTGCTGAGTGTTTGAATGATGGAAAATAAACTGACTGATTTGACTTGTTTTGTGTCGTCTGTCATTCGATGTACAATCACATCATAAAATACTGTAATACAGATATGAAGCTTCATTTGCAGTTTTGACAGGAACTCATTGATTAAGCTGCGGGTGAATGAATCTGATTCGCCCTTCAGACTGGATTCAAACACAGAGAGAGAGTTTACACACCAGCCATGTGCTTTATTTATAGCTACGGTAGCCAACATACTCATAATTCATAAAGAGAGCTCTTATGTTAGCATATTTATCAGACAATAATCACACAATTTTGATTATGTAAAACCAACAACATTACAGCAGCATCAGAGCGCTGGGTGTCTTAATCACGCTGTACATCATTTTATTTTAAATATAGGAAAATGTAACTTAATTTGGGTTTCCTGCTAGCTAAAGTTCACACATATAAATAAAAATCTGCCTCTAAACCTCTCTTTTCTTTATTCAAAGTTGATCCAGACAAGTACATGGAAACTAAACTTTTCTTTTTGTTTTTATAACTGTATGGCTTTAATGGTTTGATATCTTCTACTGTTTAAAGCTGCAGTCTGTAACTTCTTTTGGTTAGAAATGACCTGAAATCAATATTTTGATCAAGTACATAACCAGCCAGTGTTCAAAACTATCTCCTTACTTTAGCCTGATTCACAACGGTTATCTTATAATGATGTTTTCTAATTTGAGAGGTACGGGTAGGCTTCCGTGGGAAATTGGAGCATGGCACTGCGTCATTACATCACGTCTGTAAACATGAAGAAGTTTTCCTGGCTAGTAGGCTTAGTATCTCATCTGAGGATCCTGCAGATCGTTTATAGCCTTTTCTCACAGCATCTAGAATAATTAAATTTATCAATTTGACGGCTTTATTGTAACGCTTTTTTCCTCAGTTGGTCAGAACAAAAGTGGCTGACTTGTTACTTGTTCAGATGGCAATATACGGTGAAAATTCTGATTTGGGTCATATATTCCAAGACATGCTAGAATCTGTGATTACGAAGTACAGAATTCACACATACTCCTCAAAACATTAGATTCATCCACGCTAAAGCCGTGCCGGAGCACAGC
Organism: Barbus barbus; assembly: GCF_936440315.1. NCBI lineage: Eukaryota > Metazoa > Chordata > Actinopteri > Cypriniformes > Cyprinidae > Barbus > Barbus barbus. The sequence continues at coordinate 31,083,066 of NC_136746.1, read as the reverse complement.
CCACGCAAGGAAGATAATTCCGCAAACAGCTGCAATTCCAGGTTTTCAAACAGAGATGGCGACAAAGAGGCAAAATTTACGGACTGCAGCTTTAATAAAAAAAGAAAGAAATCAGAAAAAATATTCTTGATACACGCTTCAAGTCCCGATCTGAATTACAAGATTCATGAACCCGTTCCGGTTTCATAAGAGCTGCGAAGTTCCTATCTGAACCTGCTCCGAAGTCCGGATCTAAATCAAATGCTTTGCGATACGCGCCAGCGCTTCGAATCATTAACCCGTGTTTTTAAAAAAATCATTACAAGCGATGTCGAAATCCGAAAATTAATGGTGCTCTTGATCTGGTTTTTGCTAGTGAATCACTTGAACTGAATGATCGAAGTCACGAGTTTGAATCAATCGGAGCGGTTCCATCGAAATTGCATTTGCATTATTTTTAGGCTAATTGCACGAAATTAACATGTTAAATTGACATCTCTAGTCTGGATGCAGACGGTTCCTGCAGGTGTTTAGTTCATGTTGTTGCGGTCAATGTGTCCTCAGCTAATAGACTTAGAGATTAAACTCTAATCACTGCTCTCTCTCTCTCTCTCTCTCTCTCTCTCTCTCTCTCTCTCTCTCTCTCTCTCTCTCTCTCTCTCTCTCTCTCTCTCTCTCTCTCTCTCTCTTGGATTCTGGGTTGTAATAATGTGCAGATTCATGCAGACACATAATATCTAACCTTATGATCTCCATAAAATACAGCAGTCAGAGTGTGATTATATACACGAGTCTTTATATTCATAAGCCATATACAACTGACTTCAGTACAGCTAGATTCAACATCACGCATTCAGTGAGTTTAATAAAGTTATATACAGCACAGCTTTCCTCCCATAAAGACAGACTTTCTTGATCATCCAATAATAATGAATCAATTAATTCTGGAGTGACTGAGACATTTAATGCTGTGACTCAAAACATTTCACTTGATTTACAGTCTATATGGTTCGATCTTTGGCGATCTTTACATTCGTTTGAATAGAAATAATGAAATTTGTGTTTGATGTGATATCAGTGACATTAAGAGTAATTATATGACGTTGTCTTTTCGTCTAAACGCTCTATCTGTGTGTTTATTCAAACAACAGTCAGAAAAAAATTATTTCCATGTTTTTGTCTTGTTTTCCCGTAGAAATATCGAAACATTTTTTAATCAACGTTCAAAACGACTTAATATATTATACATAAATTAACAAAAAAAAATCTGTCAATGGGAAATAATTTATCTAATAATAATCTTAATTCAAATGAAAAACAAGTTTATTGTTCTGACCCCACTGCCAGATGTTTTTGTTTACTTTCAATTAATTTTGATACATTTTCAGAAAACAAGACTTACTATCTTAAGTGTTTTTGTTTCTCAGCTACATGTGTCTTGATTTGAGGATATTTCGGTATTTTACTAAAAAACACGACAAAAATACATGTTTTGTGTGTGTGTGTGTGTGTGCGTGTGTGTGCGAGTGCGTGTGCGCGTGTGTGTGTGTGTGTGCGTGTGTGTGCGAGTGCGTGTGCGCGTGTGTGTGTGTGTGTGCGTGTGTGTGCGTGTGCGAGTGTGTGTGTGTGTGTGCGTGCGTGCGCGAGTGCGTGTGCGCGTGTGTGTGTGCGTGCGTGCGCGCGAGAGAGTGTGTGTGTGTGTGCGAGTGCGTGTGTGTGTGTGCGCGCGAGTGCATGCGTGTGCGAGTGTGTGTGTGCGAGTGCATGTGTGTGTGTGTGTGTGTGTGTGTGTGTGTGTGTGTGTGTGTGCGCGAGTGCGTGTGTGTGCGAGTGCGTGTGTGAGTGCGTGTGTGTGTGTGTGTGTGAGTGCATGCATGTCTGTGTGCGAGTGCATGTGTGTGTGAGTGCATGCATGTGTGTTATGCAAGTGCATGTGTGTGTGCGCGAGTGCGTGTGCGTGTGTGTGTGTGTGTGTGAGTGCATGCATGTCTGTGTGCGAGTGCATGTGTGTGTGAGTGCATGCATGTGTGTTATGCAAGTGCATGTGTGTGTGCGCGAGTGCGTGCGTGTGCGTGTGTGTGTGTGTGTGTGTGTGTGAGTGCATGCATGTCTGTGTGCGAGTGCATGTGTGTGTGAGTGCATGCATGTGTGTTATGCAAGTGCATGTGTGTGTGCGCGAGTGCGTGTGCGTGTGCGTGTGTGTGTGTGTGTGTGTGTATGTGTGTGTGAGTGCATGCATGTCTGTGTGCGAGTGCATGTGTGTGTGAGTGCATGCATGTGTGTTATGCAAGTGCATGTGTGTGTGCGCGAGTGCGTGTGCGTGTGTGTGTGTGTGTGTGTGTGTGTGTGTGAGTGCATGCATGTCTGTGTGCGAGTGCATGTGTGTGTGAGTGCATGCATGTGTGTTATGCAAGTGCATGTGTGTGTGTGTGTGTGTGTGTGTGTGAGTGCATGCATGTCTGTGTGCGAGTGCATGTGTGTGTGAGTGCATGCATGTGTGTTATGCAAGTGCATGTGTGTGTGCGCGAGTGCGTGTGCGTGTGTGTGTGTGTGTGTGTGTGTGTAGATCACCGCTCCAGCCAGCGCAGTGATGGGTATCGGTCTGACAGCATCCGCCGCAGCTGTGAGTTCTGACATTTATCCCTCATTTCAACGACACACTCCACCTGTGAGCACAATCACATGAGTCCAGAACAGCTCCTCAAACACACTGATGATAATACCAGAGTACTGTAATATATAGCAGGGTTTCCCAAACTGGAGATCATGAGCTGATGAAAAGCTAGAAATTATTTAAATTATAAAAATATACAATCATTTTTTTTTTTTTTTAAGTTAAACATTTACTAGAATATAATTAAAAATAAATATAATTCATATAAAATATAATGAACAAATAATATAAAACATATACTTTATACAAAACATAAAAAAACACTTTACTAACTAGCTGCATGTCGTGAGAATTAAAGATCAGAGTGAATGTGTTAAATTACTGAAATAACACAAAATCTCAGCTCAAAGGCTTCATCTGATGAAATCTCTTGTTAATCTGTTATATATCGTGGTACTGAATGAAAATGAACATGCTGTATTTGTTTGTTTGATAGTGTGTGAATCAGATCTCCTCTGACCTGTGCTTTGAAGAGCTCAGCTTTAGCACCGTAGCGTCTGTGACAAACATCCAGCAACCTGAGAGAGAGAGAGAGAGTTGACTGAGTCAGTTAGATAGTGAAGGGATCTGTTTGCTTCATGTCCTGACAGTTAATCAGTCTAAACTGAGGATTCAGGAAGGCTTTTCTAACTTCAGCTGTGATTGTATTGAAGCTCTCCATGACACGAGCTCACTGAACATTCACAAACTGATATTGATATAACCTGCAGCTTATATTCACATCGATGCTTTTATTTAAAGTGACTTACACTGCATCCAACAGGAGCTCAAACTGTAGAAGTCATGGATGAATGCATGCACTGATAACATGCACAGCTCCAATGCAATGCAAGTCATTTGGATAAAAGCGTGTAAATAAGGGTTTAGTTTGCTTTATGTCGTTGAATCAGAGCTGACGTTGTGCATCTGTTCCTCCAGGTCACTGTGGGTGTCTCAGGTCATCCTCGTTCGCTCACCTGACGTCTTCTCTGGCCAGCAGGTCCAGGAGTTTGGCCATGTCTCCGGGCCAGTCGCCCAGCTGCACCGTGAAGCGACTGACTCTGTCGTCCAGAACCAGAGCTCGTTCCACACACTGCAGAACCAGGTCCAGCTCCATGTTTGCACTGCTCACCACCACTGCCACCCTGCAGCACACAACACAACCTTTACACAGGACTTACCTTCTCTGACACTTACACTTTCATACCTTTCTATATACATTTGTTCTGTTTTAAATATTTTAAGTTTATTTGTTTGTTTATTTATTTATTTTTATTTATTTATTTTTTTGCATGTAAACTCAAGGTTTATCAGTATCTCTTGAATGTGAGAGATTTTATCGTATTGCTATGTCCTGGGTCAAAATAACACTAATTGAATTCAATGCAGTTTATGAGCAATGTGCTTTTTCACAATTGTAATTTTATAAACAGTATTTAAATATTAACTTTTATTTATTACAAATATTTAAGTATTTAAAAATTGTATTATTAATTTGTTTATTTCATGCTTTCTTGAAGTTCAAAGAGTAAGGCAAGGTGCTCACAATGAGTTCATGGGTTCTATTCCCAGAAAAATTCACATTCATGAACTGAAACATTAGCATAGATGTAAATTATTAAATGCATAGATGTAAATGATTAAATTTACATAAAAGTGATGTTAATTTTAACATTTACTAATATTTTTTAATTAGACAAATTAGACAATTAACTAACATGAACAATTGTATTTTTACAATTTAAGATTAATAAACGCTGTAAAAATACATTGCACTTTGTTAGTAAGCTAATGCATTAAATCATGTTAACAAATGACACCTTATTATAAATGCAAATGTTTAAGTAATTCAAACTATTTATTGTAGTGCTTATATGGTTCATTAGCATATTCATGGGCTGTTTAGAGTTGCCAAGCAGCATATAAACTGAATGCATTAATAATGTTGATCTGCATTTCACAACAACATAAAGTGCAGCTCATGCATTCAGAGGCTAGAGTTTGTTTTCTGAAGGAGATTTAGTTCAATAGATCGCTTAAATGAGTTCAGTCAACTGTTTACCATCACGAACATTATGAAGTCCTCTGCTAACTGTCTCATCAGAAAGAGTAACACAGACCCGGTTAGGATCATAATAAAGTGAGTGAGGGGCTTTAACCACCTTTTCCCTTTAAGCTCTGGCAGTTGTCCAGCTAAGATTGCGGCCAAGCCCATGGCTCCTTCTGTGTCCACGGTCGAACGCTCGTACTCCTGAAAGCGCAGCATGGCCACCAGAACATCCGCCTCCCTTCAGAGACAGAACACATCAGATGTGGAGTGTGTTCATATGAAACACAGACTGAACTGCAGAACAGACTCCATGTGACACACACATACTGAGACTCACATCTGGGACATTATAAAACACTTACGTGCCCTAATGTATTATTGATGATGCTTACTATATATAGGCGAGCAGATGAGCCCAGAATATGAATGCAATTATTCCTTTTTATTATGTTAGAACTCTATGATTGATTTTCCAGGTCAATGGATTCAGTACAGTTCACCAAAAAAAATCAGGTAAAAACAGTACATTTTCAACATTAATATTTTTCACACGTTACAATAAAAGGTAAGAATGAGAGCATTTTTTTTTTTTGAAAGTTTATATTATATGAATTTTTTAAAAACATTTTAAAATATTTAAATATTAGCTTGAAACATTTTAAAATATTTAAGCATTTAAAATTTTATTTTAAAAAAATATGATTTATGAATTTATTTTTTACTTATTTTTTATTTCTGTGAGCTTTCCTGAAGCTCAAACTGTAGAACATGGTGCTTGTAACGCCAAGGTCATGGGTTCGATTCACATGCATGAACTAAAAACATTTACACTAAAAGTGTCTGCCAAATGCATAAATGTAAATACCCTCAGAGGTTAACACAAAACCTCAGTGTGTCGAAACTGCAGGCATGCTGAATAGAATAGATCATGTTATTGGTATTTAACAAATTCCAAGAGAATTTTGCAACGCCAAGGTCTTGGGTGTCTGCCAAAATGCATGAATGTCAAATGTTATAGGAAGCCTTTAATAACAATGTAACCCTGCAGCACAAAAGCAGTCATCAGTAACACAGGTATATCTGTAGCAATAGACAACAATACATTGTATGGATCAAAATTATACATTTCTCTTTTATGCCAAAAATCATTAGGATATTAAGATCATGTTCCATGAAGATATTTAGTAAATTTCCTACAGTAAATATATCAAAACTTCATTTCTGATTAGTAATATGCATTGCTAAGAACTTCATTTGAACAACTTTAAAGGAGATTTTCTCAATATTTAGATTTTTTTGCTCCCTCAGATTCCAGATTTTCAAATAGTTGTATCTCAGACAAATATTGTCCTATCATAACAAACCATACATCAATGGAAAGATTATTTATTCAGATTTCAGATGATGTATTAATCTCAATTTCAAAAAATTTATGCTTATGACTGGTTTTGTGCTCCAGGGTCACAATTGAACAATTTTTCTGTAGATACTGGACTGAATGGAGCCAATGATCTTTAAGATACCTGACAGAAATGACTTTGTCCACCATTTTCTTGGCCAGCTGGAAGGTGTGTGTGCCCAGAGAGTGATCCACCAAATCTGTGTGACAGAGAACAGAGCCGTCAGAGCCGCTCACAGGAGACAGAGGGTTAGTTTGAGTGCTAAAGCAGGAGATTTTACCTCTGTAGAGTTTCTTGTTGGGGTTGCAGTACAGATCTTTAATGGGAGAGTCTGTTTTGAGCGACTGCAGTAGAAGAGGAAACTCCTCCGGTTCGACGCCCTGTTAGAGACACGGCATGCATTAAACTTACTGTACAGATCTAACCGTATACACTGCCCCTCAAAAGTTTGCGATCGGTAGGATTTTTATTGTTTTTAAAGAAGTTTGATCTGCTCATCAGGGCTGCAATTATTTGATCAAAAATACAGAAAAACAGTAATATTGTGAAATATTATTGCCATTTAAAATAACGTTTTCTATCTTAATATACTTTAACATATCATTTATTCCTGTGATTTAAAGCTGTATTTTCAGCATCATTACTCCAGTCTTCAGTGTCACATGATCTTCAGAAATCATTATAATATACTGATTCATAATCAATGATGGAAACAGTTGAGCTGCTTCATATTTTTTTGGAACCTGTGATACTCCTGTCAGGATTTTTTTGATTAATAGAACAGTATTTATTTAAAATATAAATATTGTTACAAAAGATTTATATTTTAATCAGTCAGTAAATGTTTTTCTTTCTTTTTTTAAAAAGAAATTAATACTTTTATTCAGCAAGGATGTGCTAAATTGATACAAAGTGATAGTAAAGACTTCTATTGTTACAAAAGATTTCTATTTTAAATAAATGCTAAAAATCTTCACATTTTACTGAAAACAGTATCACAGGTTCCAAAAAAAATATGAAGCAGCACAACTGTTTCCAACACTGATAATAAATCATCATTTTTAGGCAATCTAACAATGGCTGAAGAGAATACTTATTATTACTCTGTAGGGGAAGATAAAGCTGGGTATCATCAGCGTATAGATGAAAAGAGACACCATATTAAAAATAAATAAAATAGAAGCCAAGGGGAGCAAATACATAGAAAACAACACAGGGCCAAGGATTGAACCTTGTGGAACACCATAACCAAGAGGAATGTCAGAAGAAGTGTAATGCCCTAATCGAACAGCAAAACACCTATTTAAAAAAAAAGAGCGAAACCACTGTAAAACCATACCACGAAGTCCTACACAAGACTCCAGGCGTGACAGAAGAATGTATATTAATTATCATGCACAGCTCATATGACGTGTTCACGGATCTGATGCTCATATGCATGAGTTCTCTCAGCTTTAACCAAGCGTCTCGCTGTGTTTGCGTCAGACCGGACTCACTATGACAGAGATGCGAGGGTTCAGGTGTTTGATGGCAGCTGCGGTTCCGGTCAGGAGCCCACAGTGTCCGCCCGCAGGCACGATGACCGCGTCCAGCTTGGGCACCTGCTCATAGATCTCCAGACCCACTGTTCCCAGACCAGCCAGATACACGGCGCTGTCATCCCTGCATGAGAGGCAGATGGGTGAGAGATGGATCAGACAGACATGCCAAACTCTGCCAAAGGAGCTGCTTCGCTCTCAGATTTGTGTTCAGTGCTCAGGGTTGAAGAGTCGTATTCGTTCTTCCTTCTGACTGTCTTTTATTACTTAGAATAACAGTGCAGTGATTAAAACTCTGCACTGCAAAATAATTATTTTACTTTTTATTTTTGTCTTGTTTTCTAGTATAAATATCTAAAAAATACTCTTGTTTAGCCTTTGAAATAATGTTATTTTTCTTACCCCACTGGCAGATATTTTTGCTTGTTTTAAGCAAAAACTAACCAAATTTTTATCTTTAGAAAATAAGACCTACAATCTTAAGTCATTTTACTTGTCAAGTAAATGCACCTTGTTTCGAGAATGTTTAGATATTTATACTAGAAAACACGACAAAAATAAATTTTTTGCAGTATGGAATTATGTAGAGATCAATACAGGTTACACAAACAAATTGCCTTAATTAATTATGCATAATTACATGCAAGTAACCCTAAGCCAAACCTTAAACCTAAGTAGTTAATTAATATTTCTCAGTACTTAAATGCATAGTTGCACTGTAACAAGGACACCTAAAAATAAAGTGTAACCTTTCTGATGCACAGACAGTAACCCATCTTTTCTAGTACTTACACTTAAAGTTTGGAATAATTCAGATTTTTTTTTTAAATGTTTTTAATAGAAGTCCCTTCTGCTTTACCAGGGCTGCATTAATTTGTACAAAAATACAGTAATTTTTTTTTAATATTATTACAGTTTCCACAAAAATATTGTGCAGCACAACTGTGTTCAACATTAATAATAATCAGAAATGTTTGTTGAGCAGTAAATCAGTATATTATTATGATTTCTGAAGATCATGTGACACTGAAGACTGGAGTAATGATGCTGAAAATACAGCTGCAGATCACAGGAATACATTACAGTTTAACACATATTCACATAGAAATGAGCTACATTAAACTCCAATAATATTTTACTTATTTTTTTTTTTTACTGTATTTTTGATCCAAAAAAATGCAGCCTTGGTGAGCAGAAGAGACTTCTTTCACAAACACGAACAAATCTGAATTCTTCCAAACTTTTGAAGGTAGTGTACACTATGTAGATTATGAGTCAGAACTGTAGATGTCACTGCAGGATTCAGAGAGTAGAAGTGAATCACATGATAAATGGCACACACAAACACAAAAGATCCTCTTGAATGAGTCTAGATAATGAAGATGCTGTCTGTCTGTCTGTCCATGCAGAACTCACCATCATGTTGTCTAACGTGTTTGATCGACAAGCATCTTAATGTCTTATAGTCACATTCATTGTAGCTCTAATCTGCTAATCTAATGCAGGATGATTTTGAGATATTATGAATCATGATTTTCTGAAACTAAACTATACACACTATGTGCTGTGTGTGTATAGTTTATGCTATTGTGCGAACTGTACTTATCCAGAGTGAGCAAAAGGGCTGGTAAAATCACTCTGGACCCCTCACATCCAGCACACTCCCTCTTTGAACTGTTACCGTCTGGTCGACGCTACAGAGCTCTGAGCACCAGAACGACCAGACACAGGAACAGTTTCTTCCCTCAGGCAATACATCTCATGAACACTCAACAATAAACGTGGAACACACAACTATAATACATATCCATTCACCACACTCACTTATTTTATTTTTATTTTATAATTTCTAATTTGCACATACTTGACCTGTACATACATATTTGTTTATATTATGTATTGTGTTTTTGCTGCTTTGTACATTGCCTTTTGGTTAATTGTTGTTATTCTTTTATTATCTGAGTCCTGTCCTGTCACTGTCTTTCTGTTGCACTGTGGAGCTTCTGTCACTACAACACGTTCCTTGTATGTGTAAACATACTTGGCCAATAAAGCTCATTCTCATTCTATATTGCCAAAAGTATTGGCACCCCTTCTAATGAACATGTTTAACTACTTTAGTCATTTCTATGAGTACAAATCTTAATGTTTAAGCATATAATGATATTCTAGGGAATTGTGTGTTTCTAATTTTATAGCAACAGTTTGGACAGGACCCTTTTCTATTCTAACATGACAGTGTCTCTGTGTATAAGACACGGTTCAGAAAGACATGATTGATTGAGTCAGTGTGGAAGAACTGGACTGGTCTGCAGAAAGCCAAGTCCTGATCCCAGCTGAACTCCTCTGGTGTGACTTTATATGCAGACCTCGAGACAAAAACTCATCACCAAACACCAATGACTTGTACAGACACTATAAGGACAAAAGTGTTGGGACCCCCTTCTTTAGAACAGAAGAAGGCACTAACAAAACTGTGGCAACAAAGATGGAAACATAATTCATGTATTTAAAAATTGTATTCCCATCTCTTGCAACAGTTTTGGACGTGTCTTAAATGACTGTACCCATATACAAGTCATTGGTGTTTGGTGATGAGGTTTTTTTTCTTCAAGAATCGGCTAAAAGCACATCTCTTCCATCTTTATTTGACCCTCTAACTCTAGCACTCTCTATTCTAATTCTATTCTAATTCTGTTTGTGAAGGTAAAATGATATGGAGCTTATAATATGACAAAACTATTTGAATTGTGTAAATTTGAATTATTGACAGGTATATTATGTGGCATTTAACATAGTTCTGAATTAGAATTTTTTAAACTTGAATAATGAACTAATAATGAATAATGAATTTTTTTTTATGGCAGTTTTTTAATAGACATGTATTTTCAAACAGCAGATTTTTTGTTCTGAATTCTTTGACTGCAAATATCCAGTTTTAAAAAATACAGCTTCAAGTTTTCAAGATGAAGAAGAAATTCGGGACATTAAATCAATATTTAAAATTCAAAACGCAGAAATTCAGATCGTACAGAAAGTAGGTCAGAGGTCATCCACAGGGAAGAGTAGATGATCTCCGAAAAGTCGAACGAAGCATTTACTGCAGAAAAGTACTCTTAATTTATTTTTTTTATTTTTTTGCAAATCAAACCATTACAGTATTATTAACATTAACATGGGGAATTAACATGGGGCATGCGGACAACGACGAGGCATTCAATGAACTTCTGTTTGCTGATGACCAAGTAATTATATACAATAACAAAATAAAGCTACAAGAGCACATAGACCAGCTCAATGCAAGCTGTGAGAAATATATGAAAATCAGCGTCAGCAAAACCGAGGTCATGATTGTCAGCAGAAATCCTGACAAACTGGACATCAACATCTGCAGAACCCTGCTGAAACAGGTCAGGGAACAGCATCTCTGCAGCATCTTCACTGAAGATGGCAAGCTAGACCGGGAAATTGAAACCCAATGCCAGAAAGCTAACGCAATCACCTGCCAGCTTGCCCCGCTCCTTAAACACCCCAACATCTGCCTTACTACAAAACTCCTCAACACCATCTTCATACCCACTCTCACCTACCAGTGCCAGACACGGCCCCCAACAAAAGTCCATGAGAGAAAACTGACCACCTGTGAGATGAAATGCTTGAGGAGAGCAGTCAACAAGACCAGACGAGACAGGATCAGAAATGAAGAGATCAGAGACATGGTAGGAACAACATCAGTCCTAAGCTGCATCGAGAATCAGAGAATAAAATGGTTTGGCCACCTCATGTGGATGTCACCCAATCAACCAGCACTCCGAGCTTAGATCAGATGATACTCTGTAGAGGAAGACCAAGACTACGCTGGACAGACGCAGTGAAAGACACACTAACAGCTCACCAGTCGAGCCTAGCAGCTGACAGATGTCTATATCTTAAATTTCAATGCAATATCGAACCAATCCAATAAAGTTCACTCTAGCTTGGAAATCAGTATATGAGCACATGGCAGTCAGCCTAATGGTACACAGCTTCTAAGGATCATGCTTTTTGTTTTATTATTTTATTTTATTGTATTATTAATTTATTTTTTAATATATATGTGTGCATTAAAAATACCTTCCCCACAATAAGAATGACACTGAGTCCAATTAAGATAAAGATGTGTTCTCACGTCTGGAGTGTTTATTGAACCAATCAGATAAGAGTAAATCAGCGAGAGCCTCATTTGATTGGCTGTGAGAAGAAGGCCCCGCCTTCCACTGAATCTGAAATCAGTGAGAGAATCGTGCCAAAACTGCAAGAGCAAAGACGCAGATGTGCATGGCGGGTTATTTGGGGAAGATTTGGTCCTACACACACAAGAAGTCTTTAGATAGTTGCAGTGATTTGTTTTCTCCACACATATTGCTTTTACTCGCTCAATCCGTATTGCAGCTCTTGATACGGTTGTTTTCGCTTGTAAAACGCTCTGCACAGGCTTCAATACTTTTGGCTGTATTTGGGCGAAACAACAGTGCCATGGAAGTCAGAAGAATACAGATCATATTTATTTTGCCTTAGCATGAAGTTGCAGTTTTACAATACATGAATTACACTTACAAAAATCAGTAAAGGGCTGCAAATCTTTTTTTTTTACGCTTGAAATGCGATTTACACTTTTACAAATCTTTTATTGCGCGTGCAAAATTAATTTACGCTTGCTATCTTATGTACACTTTCACAAATCTTACCCTGCGCATGCCAATCTTTTTGACATTATTTTACCTTCATACTATGTTTTCTTTTTTTAATTTAAAAAACAAACAAACACTTGACCGTCTATCACTTGCACTCTATTTGTTTTCTAACTGCTTGTTTTTCTTTAAAAAAAAAAACAAATACGTGTGTGTATGTATATATGTATATACATTAAGATTTGTACTCATAGAAATGACTAAAGTAGTCAAACCTGTTCATTAGAAGGGGGTGCCAATACTTTTGGCAATATAGTAAAAGCGCTTTATGAATATTGTAAAATTTGAGAGATGCATGTGTAAGTGATGTGGACTCACTCCTCCAGACACAGGTATCCGTTCTCTCGGGCCAGGTGTCTGGCGTGGTTGATGGAGTCTCGGGCTGTGCTGCCGTAGGAAATAACCATAGCACCGTAGTCTCTGTACATGCGCAGGCGCGGAGGAGAGCTGTATGCCGGCATGATGACAAACACCGGGATCCTCAGCTCCACCGCGTGATACGCCACCGCCATCGAGAAGTTACAGTCTGTGGCCACGATCACTCCCTTCCTCTGCTGATCCTGGAGCAGACACACGGTGACACACATATCTCACATTACATGTGATGTGATGAGAATAATGTGCCAGGAAACCAGAAATTACATTACAGTATTATATTTAATATTACAATAATATGTCAACAAACCAGAAATTAAATTACAAAAATCCACACAGCATCATTTAGTTTTAGTTTTATAAAATTATATGTTAAACATATGATAATAAAGGCTAGCACTAATTTTTTTGTATTTTAATGTCTGGTTCCTAACACATTATTGTCATATCAAATAATATTATCATGTTTAAAATATGATATTTTCTTTAGCATTATAACATATGTCAAGAAACACGAAATTACAATGGCTCGTAAATGTTTCTGGATAGTTAAGTCACATAAAAGTAGGGATGCACGATATTGGATTTAGCCGATATCCGATATGCCGATATTTTTCAGCTCATTTTGGCCAATAGCTGATGCCGATACCGATGTCTTTCTTTTTGTTTGGAAACAACACCAAGTCTCTCCTGTGTGGAAATTTAAAATATAATAATTTTTAATTGTTAGAATTAAATAATAATTCAGTTCTTTTGTAATGATATTTACATTTTAAGCCATTATCAGCCGATAATATTGCGCATCCCTAAAAGTGTATGGCTTTCATTGTATTAAATCAGTAAGGGTGTGTATCTGCAGAATGAAACAGAGACATTTTGTCTTTATTTTAACACTGTGGTTGTATCATTACAAACCGATGCTTTGTCTGTAAATGAAGTTCTGATATTTGCTGTAAAGCTGTGGTGTTCAGGTGTGTGTGAGATACGGTATATAAAGTGTATTAAAGGTCTGACCTGTTTGAGAGAGGACAGCAGGTACAGTGCTCCTCTCTCCTTCACTGAACCGGTGTAATGCAGAAGCTCTTTCTTCAGGAAGATCTCCATGCCGTACTGTTTGGACAGTCTGGAGTACTGCGGGATGAACACACACACACGTTCATGAGTTTGTTTGTTTGGCAAACTCTTCTCGTTTTCGCAGGTCATGAAACCCACCTGACCCATGAAGAATGGCTTTAAACAAACCTTCCCAAATTCACACTGAACTCAGTATCCTCTCATGATTGCACATGTTTTATATATATATATATAGTCAGGTCCATAAATATTGGGACATCGACACAATTCTAACATTTTTGGCTCTATACACCACCACAATGGATTTCAAATGAAACGAACAAGATGTGCTTTAACTGCAGACTGTCAGCTTTAATTTGAGGGTATTTACATCCAAATCAGGTGAACGGTGTAGGAATTACAGCAGTTTGCATATGTGCCTCCCACTTGTTAAGGGACCAAAAGTAACCTGACTGTATATCTATATTTGTTAATCACTGATCAAATATACAATGTAGAGTTCATATATGTACTGTTCATGTATCAGTGTGTGTGTGTGTGAGTGAGTGTGAGTGAGTGTGTGTGTGTGTGTGTGCGTGCGTGCGTGCGTGCGTGCGAGTGTGTGAGTGTGTGTGTGTGAGTGAGTGAGTGAGTGAGTGTGTGTGTGTGTGTGTGTGTGTGTGTGTCGTACCGTGCAGGGTGTTTTCTGAATGCCGGTCTGCTGGAGTTTGAAGGCGGCGGCGCTGATATCCTCGAAGCGCAGATGTTCAGGAGCAGGTTTGGCTGCAGTCTTGCTCTCTCCGCTCTTCTTCACTGGTTTGGGTGTGGACATTAACTGGACCTCCGGGGCTTCTGCAACGCTGCTCTCGAAGACCTTCACGTCTCCATTGAGGTACTCCTCGGCTCCGAAGTCCTTCAGGCGTTCTGGGCAGATGAGTGTGGAGCGGCGGCCGAGGCATCCGTTCCCGATCTGGCCGTCTTTAGCGCACGGGCCGCTGTGGAAGGAGCAGTCGGGTTTGGAGGATGCTCTGCGCTGCTCCGCACTGGAAAAACCCAGAGTATAATTCCTGTTTATTGATTCATAAAAACATCTCTTTCTCTTCTTCTCTGCGTTTCTCCTCTGCTCTAGCTTGTTTAATAATATGTGACCCTGCAGCACAAAAGCAGTCATGAGCAGCACAGGTATATCTGTAGAAATAGCCAACAATACATTGTATGATCAAAATTATACATTTCTCTTTTATGCCAAAAATCATTAGGATATTAAGATCATGTTCCATGAAGATATTTAGTAAATTTCCTACAGTAAATATATCAAAACTTCATTTTTGATTAGTAATATGCATTGCTAAGAACTTCATTTGAACAACTTTAAAGGAGATTTTCTCAATATTTAGATTTTTTTGCTCCCTCAGATTCCAGATTTTCAAATAGTTGTATCTCAGACAAATATTGTCCTATCCTAACAAACCATACTTCAATGGAAAGATTATTTATTCATGATGTATAAATCTAAAAAAATATTTTTGGTTCTGTGGTCCAGGGTCACATATAGTTTTTACTAAACCTGCTCTAGAAATACGGTGACTCGTGATAAATGGTCAGGTCACTCTAAATGAATTAATGTAAATATATGCTGCAGGGTGTATACTATTGAACTAAAATAAACAAATTAAAACCATCAAAAAATATTGTTACTTGAAATAAACATGAACTGAAATAAAATAAAATATAAAAAGCCTTTTATTTTCACTAGTTGCCGATTTCTCATTTGAATTTAGTTTAACTTGATGTACTAAAATAACGAAAACTACAATAAAAATACAAAAGACCTTTATAGACATGTAAGAAACAATATCACACAACAAAGTTACTAAAACTTTAAAATGAAAACAGAAAATATAAATATAAAAACAGATTCAAAATATTAATAAAAAATTGTACCCCAGTGATACTAAAATAACAGGTATGTAGAAATATTGCTAACACTTTACAACAAGCTCCCATGACTTAACAGTTACTGCATTAACTAATGATACATTAACAGTATTAATTAATGTTAGTTAATAAAAATACAACTGTTCATTGTTAGTTCATGTTAGCTCAGCTCTATTAAATAATATGAATGATATGACTTTTGATTTTAATAATGCATTAGTAAATGCTGAAATTGACATTGACTGAAATTAATAAATGCTTTAGAAGTATTTTTAATTGTTAGTTCATGTTAACAAATATAGTTAACTAATGTTAGTTAATGGAACCTTATTGCAAAGTGTTACCAAAATACCATATTAAATATAATATACATTTTATTATCATGTTTAATTATATAAAGTATATTATAATGTTATTATATTTAGTATTAAATGTGAATCAGAAGTAGATGGTGGAAGTTTCACAAAGCAAACAGTATAATTGAATTAAACGAATGTCTCTTTGTAATTGAACAGATGATTGATTCACATTAAGCATAAACTGAAGTGAATACAGCAGTCTGTCACGCCACATTAAAGAGCATGAAAACACATTAGTGTTGTACATATTGTCTGTATTTCGCTATAAAACTGACAGAATTTGAAAGAATTTATATTAAAAAATACTTTTTGCTATTATTGGGTGGCTGACGCACTTCACATAATGAATACATTCGAAGACGTGAAATATTATTATAGAAATATTATTTCCAAGCATATATTGCAGTATTACACATGGTATGATTTCTGCTAATAATCCCATATATATTCAAATCATTAGCCAGGCAGCGGATTCTGCATGCTCTCAAGACTTTCATCATCGCTACAACTTTATCCTCGCAAAGTTTTCCTGTAGCTCAAATAGTAGAGCATGGCGCTAGCAACGCCAAGGTTATGGGTTCGATTCCCAGGGAAAGCAGGAGCTGGTAAAATGTAAAAACTGTAACTTGAATGCAATGAAAGTCGCTTTGGACAAAAGCGTCTGCTAAATGCGTAAATGTGAAATGTAATGTAACTTCGACTGGATTCTCAAAATATTTAGACTTTATTCTCGTAATTTGACTTTTTTTTCTCAAAATATTGCGACTTTAACCTCATAATTACATCAATTACAGCTGCTTACATGAACTGCCTTTGATTGCTGATCTCTGGGTCAGAGCTGGTTTAATTTAGTCTGGCTTTCATGCTGCATCAGTCTGAATTATGAGCAGCTTTAACTCAGCCGTGTAAAGTGAAGGTAATAGTATTTCAGTGTCTGTGGTCGTGTGTCCAGCACTGAAGTCTATTACATTTACATTTATTCATTTAGCTGACGCTTTTATCCAAAGCGACTTACAATTGCTATATATGTCAGAGGTCGCACGCCTCTGGAGCAACTAGGGGTTAAGTGTCTTGCTCAGGGACACATTGGTGTCTCACAGTGCATTCGAACCCGGGTCTCTCACACCAAAGGCATGTGTCTTATCCACTGCGCCATCACCACCCCATTAATTAATATCTCTCTCTCTGCAGGTCTGACCTCTCACCTCATTCCCACGTCACAGCGTGTCTGTTACAGAGAAACCCTGTTTGATGCACACATTTCTGAATGATAAAACTCTGCTGTTAAAGCTATTTCACACTCAATCTCCTGCATGTTCCTCTTCAGAAACTCCAGCTGCGCCGAAAACGCCAGGGGAACGCCTCCAGCGTGACCGCGCTCTGAATCACGTGTGTAATCTGTCCAATGGAAGGGTGAGACGTCACGGGCGGGTGACGTAATCAACCAGGAAGCATAAAAGCACGTGCGGTGGAGCCGGCATCAGCTGTTTGTCATTCAGCAGCCGCTACTCTGTGTGTGTGTGTGTGTGTGTGTCTGTCGATCTGTGTTGTGAGTCTTATTTAGTGTTGTTTGTCCCTAAGCACAATCACTTGACGTAAGCTCATAATGTGTGCAAGCACTTGGGCGAGAGCAGATCTCATTACAGGCTGTGTGTTCCTCCCTGCACACGTTATATCACTGCTGGGGACACACACAGTCCGTGTGAGGTCTGCTCGAGCGGGAGCTGAATCATCTCTGCGTCTGCTCTAGCGTTCCTCCCGGTGCCGGTCCTGCTTCTGCCGAAGAACAAGGGAAAAAAGGCGGAGCGGCGGCTGCACTCGTGGGAATCACACATGGATCGGGTGGAGGGATGGGGACGGGTGAGCCTCTATCTTCTTCCTTTCCATCAGATCCAGCGCCCGCCCGCGGTTTCTTCCCCCAGAGAGAGGGCTCGACGCTCCGCCTGTCTTCCTCTGAGGAGGTGGACTGTAGGATGTCGATGAGCTTTGTAAAGCTGCAGTGTTTGCACAAGCATGTTATGAACGATGACATCATTATATTCGCGCTGTCAGCTCTAAGATAAAGGGCTGATTGTGCTTCTCTTCGCCGTAAGATCTCGCGGTTCCGGTCCGCCACTGCTGAGGCACGGTGGCGAGTGAGATCGCGGGGATCGCAGCATGGATCTGGCGGATGGGTTGGAGATGGGTTCGCTCTATCTCACCTGCATTCCCCAGATCTAGCACTCTCGCGCGGTTCTTCCCCTTTGAGTGAGAGCTGCTGTTACCGAGGCGACGCGTGCATTACGTCATTCTTATTATGAATCCTTTTCATATCAGACCGTGTTCACTCGTCTGGTTGTCTTTCTGCATTTAATTTTGAGGAATTAAATTATGTATTTCATCGAACTAGGAGAAGTTAGATGTGTATACAGGATACATATGTGTGTATAGAAGCCTCTTGGGACTTTTCTCGAGTGAGAGCACGATGCTTTACATCTGTCTTCCTCTGAGGAGGTTGAGGTGATCAGCAGCCCCAACCGTGTTCCAGCTCCTCATTTAGGGAGCATCACTTCTCGTATTCCCGATAATATTGGAGTCAGAGTCGCGCTCCCGGGCCAAAGGCTTCTAGCAGAAGGCGGATCTGTGGACAGTCATTCTCGCTGGATAGTCTTTGGCTAAAACGTCATGCTGCCTGTGACCCAGGACTTCTGAGGGCCGGCCCCTCTGGGGAAGAGCGGCGTACATCACATTATACGGTGCCCGTCTCTCCTCAGTGCCCTCAGGATATCGGTCTGCCAACCCTGCCAGTGTTCCGGGGCGCAGCGGTCTCCAGCAAGCACTTCTCTCAGTTACTTCCGCCCCAGAAACGTAGCGGAGCTGAGGTGCTCGCCACCCCTTCGGGGGTCTCTAGAACAGCTAGTTCAGCTGTGTCCTGCCGGTGTGCCGTTCCAGGACACCGAGCTAGCCTCTCTGGGTACACCAGAGGCCAGTCTCGAGAGACTGGTTCCCTTAGTAGACTATTTGGCTGCGTGGAAACTACTGCCAAATGTGTCTCCATGGGTTCTGCATACTGTAGAGAGAGGCTACAGAATCCAGTTTGGTTCTCCTCCGCCTCAATTGAACGGGGTGAATCCCACTCTGGTGGGCCCTGAGCAGGCTCTGGTAATGGAGCGAGAAGTAGAGTACTCTCTTGAGGAAGGAGGCCATCGAGGTGGTCCCTCCTCACGAAAGACAGTCTGGGTTCTACAGCCTATGTCCTACAGTTCTATGCAAACTTTTAAAATATTTTGTCTTAACATTAAAAAAAAATTAAGATAAATAAGATAAAAAATAAGATTATTTCATAAATCAGGCTTTACAGGGTTATTGCCATGCATTAATAAAAGATGTTTGAAGCTCTCTCTGTCTCATGTTTACCGTGGCAGGAAGAGGAGGATGAAGGTGAGGAAGAGTCTGAGGAGGATGCACACTAAAGCTTGGAGGAGCGACAGGAGAGAGGCGTTCTCTGTGAGCTGTGGGAACGGAGGGAGAGCTATGGATGAGGATGGATCCGCTGCTTCTACAGGAGAAGAATCAGGAGCTTTGGAAGCAGGCTGAGGAGTATCGGCCCTCTTTGAAGCTCCAGGCTGAGACCTGCTGGGTTTTCTTGGAGCAGGGTGAGGAACAGGAGATGCTGAAGGTGATGGAGGTGAAGCCTGGTGTCTCCGTGTGAGTTCTGGTGCAGTTTTGGGCGTCTCAAGGGTTGGATGTGAATCAGTGGATGGAGGAAGCACAGGATGGGAAGGAGAACACAGAGGATCTGCTAAACTCTGGTGGAGCTCCACACTTCTCTCAGACTCAGGAGCACACTGGGAAGATTCTGGAGACTCTCTAAGGGTTTCAGACACACACTACCAGTCAAACGTTTTTGAACAGTAAGATTTTTTAGTTTTTTTTTTAAAGAAGTCTCTTCTGCTCAGTAAGCCTGCTTTTATTTGATCCAAAATACAGCAAAGCAGTAATATTGTGAATTTTTTTTACTATTTAAAATAACTGTTTTCTATGTGAATATGTGTTAAAGTGTAATGTATTTCTGTGATCTGCAGCTGTATTTTCAGCATCATTACTCCAGTCTTCAGTGTCACATGATCTTCAGAAATCATAATAATATACTGATTTACTGCTCAACAAACATTTCTGATTATTATCAATGTTGTAAACAGCTGAGTATAATTTTTTCAGCTTTCTTTGATGAATAGAAAGTTCAGAAGAACAGCATTTATCTTTAATAGAAATCTTTTGTAATATGCTTTTATCATCACTTTTGATCAATTTAAAGCATCCATGCTAAATAAAAGTATTAATTTCTATAATTTCTATCCCAAAATAACTTTATTGATCCAATTTATTTAATGGTATAGTGTATAATGTTACAAAAGCTTTTTATTTCAGATAAATGCTGAACTTGTTTTGTTTTAAATATTGATAATAATATATATATATATTTTTTTTAAATCAGTATATTATTATGATTTCTGAAGATCATGTGACACTGAAGACTGGAGTAATGATGCTGAAAATACAGCTGCAGATCACAGAAATAAATTACAGTTTAACAGATATCCAAATAGAACGCAGTTATTTTAAATAGTAAAAATATTTCGCAATTTACTGTTTTTGCTGTAGTTTGGATCAAATAAATGCAGGCTTGGTAAACAGAAGAGACTTCTTTAAAAACCCGCTACAGTTTCCCACCTCTGCCAGAAGGGATCATATTCCTCGCTGTCATTAAAGCTCCTCCGCGTCTCCTGCAAGCCATCGTTCACAAAGTTAGCAAAAAACTGTGCTGCGAAATTCATCCTGGCCTCAAGCTGACATGAAATACGCTCTCTCTGTCCAGCGGTATTGTCCTCGTCCTCCACAACATTAGCTTACCGCTCAGGGTTATTTAAGGAGGGATTATCCATAATCACATACTGGAGTCTCTCCGGCCCTTCAGCCCTCCAGGACTCCACCTACAGCTCTATTCCTGTATCAGACCCGGGTTAAACCCGCCTCTCACGTGGTATAATCAGACTAGATGAGAACTTTGTCCAGCAGAAAGTGTCCTCCAGAAGACCTCAAGCTCTGACCTCTAGGACAGGCCAAATCCTCCTCAGACCGGATCACAGATCACTTCGGACTTCACGCTCATCATTTATGATGCTCCAGACTTTAGGAGGCTCCAGAAATGCTGCAGTCATGATATATAGCCTGCGGGGAAAGTTGAGCCATCCTTGTTTCTAGACAACCTTAAACAAAATTGGTGATATGACCACAAATATATGAAGAGTTATCCATTTTTCTCACCCTGTGATGGCCCATGGAATAATTGGTGACTACATTTATGTTCAAAAACGGACTTTTTATGTTCAAGGACTCATGCTTCATGTGTCTGGACAATTACAGACAAATCTGAGAGTGTATCAGGCATGTGTTTGTGCTTTAGGAAGTTATGAGGCTATACTCTTTGCATGATGTTAGCCGTAAACTGCTGGATGATGCAAGTTTGTTCAAAAGGTTGGGAGTGAGATCATTTGAGCCAAATATCCTGGGCTTATGATTATAAAGTATTATTTTAATGTAACCCTACATTATATTTCATTCATTTTAGACCAAACTGTTTTTTTTTTTATTTTAAATAGGCCTTTTTTATGAAAATTGGCCATTGACGTTTTTATAAACTTTATCAATTTGAACATTTATAAGTGGGATGTTAGCCCAGTTCTGTAATGTCAATTGCATTTTTTCAATTTGAACTTTATTTTGTTCTGAAATTTGTTAATCATTAAAATGCCTTTGAAGTTGTGAACTGTATCTTTTAATAAAACTTTGAGGCACAGGTGGAGAAAAACCCTGGATGGATGGCACACACAGATTTTAAAAAAAGTCATTTTTATTGAATTTCTCTTCCTTTGATATAGCTTTTGATATAGAAATGTTCAGTTTTACTTCATCATAATCAATGGCACAGTTGAACTCAACTTCCCCTCTCCCATTAGGCTCAATTTTCCCCTCACTTTTGGGAAGTAATATTTTTGAAAGCAGTTTATTTTATATCCAAAGTGATCATTCCCAAGAATGCACCACATCCTGAAATGTATGTACATATTTAAATTGCAATACCTCTCAGGCTAAATTGTCAACCTCTGAGCACATTTAAAGGACATATAATCTCATTGGGTAACCAGATTTGTACGTTTCTAAAGGAAATGTAAGTGTTTGTCCACCACAGTGGTTCTGTGAGGTTTTTCTTTTCTTGTCTGGTGCTCAAGAGTCCTGCGTAAAAAGTAATGTAACTAACAGTGTTGGGGAAAGTTACTTTTAAAAGTAATTAGATTAGATTAGATTAGATTCAACTTTATTGTCATTGCACATGTAAGGTACAGGGCAACGAAATGCAGTTAGCATCTAACCAGAAGTGCAATAAGCAGAGGTACAGGATATACAGTGCCTACAATAGTTACATATGTACAGAATATACAGATAAGGCAGTAGTACTATGGACATAATTTACAAATTTTTAAATACTATCAGTATGATATACAGATGGGTGATATGAACATACTATACAGATGGATTGTACAGTAAATGTATGTACACTATGAGCAAAAACTATGAATATAATTACAAATGGATATGAATAAGCTATACATTAAGATATATAAATACTAGTGCAATGAACATTGAAAGTGCATAGAAATAAAAATTTCCAGTGCATAGTACTCAGTGTGTGGATGTTTTTTTGTTTTTGTTTTTTAACCGATTTTAATGATGGGGAGGGGTGAAGGGTTTGTGGTGGTGTGTGAGGGGGGTATCATTGGGCAGAGTTTAGTAGGGAAACAGCTGTAGGGAAAAAGCTGTTCCTGAGTCTGCTTGTCCTTGATCGGAGGCTCCTGAAGCGCCTCCCAGAGGGCAGTAATTTAAACAGTCTATGGTCAGGGTGAGAGGAGTCCTTAAGAATGCCGCGAGCTCGACGTAAACAGCGTTTTCTCTGGACGTCCTCAATGGTAGGAAGTGGTGTCCCTGTGATGCGTTGGGCGGTTTTCACCACCCTCTGCAGTGCCTTGCGGTCAGCAACTGTGCAGTTCCCATACCAGACTGTGATGCAGTTGGTCAGGATGCTTTCAATTGCACACCGGTAGAAGTTCCGCTGGATGATTGGAGACAGGTGGTTCTTCTTCAGTGTCCTAAGGAAGAAGAGGCGTTGGTGAGCCTTCTTGACTAGGCAATGCATTACAATATTGTGTTACTCCCTAAAAAAAGTAACTAATTGCGTTACTTTTTATGGAAAGTAATGCATTACATTACTTTTGAGTTAATTTTTAAATATGGTTTGTTTTTAATATAAAAAGTCCTTCTTGTACAAATGTAAAGCCCTTTCACACCAAAAGTGAAGTGAATCCGGCTCAGACTGAAGGAAATGTAGATTCAGGTCTGTACAGTAGAGGGAGCGCCGCTCAAACTAATCACATGAAGAATATGACGCAGGAGAAGAAAGCTCAACACTATTCAGCAATAACTAAAATCAAACACAAATTAATCATTTTTGCTTAGATTGGTTGAATTGGATCATCGAAGGTCAGTAACAAAGACATCGGTTAATAAAATGGGATTAAATACATAAATTATATTTATCTTTGTCACAGATCGACCAGGCTCTCAGTCCACCCAATCACAGCGAGCACCCTCACCAGAGTACTAATGAGCACACCTGCACTGGATCATCACCTCATCACCAGTCACCATAAAACCACACACCTCACAGCCATCAGGCGTCCGATCTCGTTCCAACAAAGTGGACTCATGTATGCTATACATTTACATTTAGTCATTTGGCAGACGCTTTTATCCAAAGCGACTTACAATTGGGGAATACAAAAAGTGATTAATCTTGAAGAGGCAATCAGACAGAGGAAGTGCTCGTAACACCAAGTCTCAGTCATTGTTCAAATAAGTACAAGCTAGTAAGGGAGAGAAAGATAGAGGGAAAGAGTTTTTTTTTTTTTTGAGTTTAGGATGAAGTCAAGTACTGCCGAAAGAGATGAGTTTTCAGTTGTTGCTTGAAGATTGCCAGGCATCCGGCGTTCCGGATAGGGGTGGGAAGATTATTCCACCAACCAGGAATGGTGAACGAGAATGTTCTGGAGAGTGATTTTGAGCCTCTCTGTGATGGTACCACAAGGTGTCGTTCACTAGCAGATCTCAGACTTCTGGAGGGGATGTAGATTCGTAATAGTGAGTGGAAGTAGGAGGGTGCTGAGCCTGTGGTAGTTCTGTACGCAAGCATCAGTGTCTTGAACTGGATGCGAGCTGCCACTGGTAGCCAGTGCAAGGAGATGAAGAGAGGTGTAACATGCGCTCTTTTGGGCTCGTTGAAGATCAGTCGTGCCGCTGCATTCTGAATCATTTGTAGAGGTTTGATTGTGTTTGATGGCAGACCAGCCAGAAGAGCATTGCAGTAGTCCAGCCTAGAAACAACAAGGGCCTGGACAAGAAGTTGCGCAGCATGCAAAAATTCAGGGCCTGATCTTTCTGATGTTGTGTAGTGCAAACCTGCAGGATCGAGCAGTCTTTGCAATGTGCTCTTTGAAGGTCAGCTGGTCATCAAAGATTACACCAAGATTTCTGACCAAAGTTGATGGGGTAATTATTGATGAGCCTAACTGAATTGTGAAGTCATGCTGTAGAGTCGGAGTGGCAGGGAAGACAAGAAGCTCCATCTTTGCCAGGTTGAGCTGTAGGTGATGTTCTTTCATCCATGCCGAGATGTCCACCAGGCAGCCTGAGATCCGTGCAGCTACCGTTGGGTCATCTGGTTGAAAAGAGAGATAGAGCTGTGTGTCATCGGCGTAGCAGTGATAGGAGAAGCCATGTGCATGTATGATGGGACCCAGCGATGTAGTGTATGTGGAGAAGAGGAGGGGTCCAAGAACCGATCCCTGAGGAACTCCAGTGACCAGTTGATGTGGTTTGGATACCTCCCCTCCCCAGGCCACCCTGAAGGATCTACCGGTGAGATAGGATTCAAACCAGCGAAGTGGAATCCCAGTGAAGAGAGTGTAGACAGGAGAATCTGATGATTGACAGTGTCAAAAGCAGCAGAAAGATCCAGCAAAATGAGGACTGACGATTTGGAATCAGCCTTTGCAGTTCGCAGGGCTTCAGTGACTGAGAGTAGGCAAGGCAAGGCAAGGCAAGTTTATTTATATAGCACATTTCATACACAGTGGTAATTCAAAGTGCTTTACATAAAAGAAAGTGAAATAGACATTAAAATCAATAAAAACATGGAAATAAGAATAATAAAAACAAGGAATTTTAAAATGATATAGAAAATGATTTAAAATAAATTTAAAGAAAATGATTATACATAAAATTCATTGCAGTCAGTTCGGACATATAGCACAGTGCTCATTCAAATGCACAGTTAAACAGATGAGTTTTGAGTCTTGATTTAAATGTGGCTAATGTTTTAGCACATCTGATCTCTTCTGGAAGCTGGTTCCAGCTGCGGGCCGCATAATAGCTAAACGCAGACTCCCCTTGTTTTGTGTGAACTCTTGGTATTTCTAACTGACTCGATCCTAATGATCTGAGTGGTCTGTTTGGTTTATATTCAGTGAGCATATCAGCAATATATTTAGGTCCTAGGCCATTGAGTGACTTATAAACGAGTAAAAGTACTTTAAAATCAATCCTAAATGTAACTGGAAGCCAGTGTAAGGACCTGAGGACTGGTGTGATATGCTCAGATTTTCTGGTTCTAGTCAGAATTCTGGCAGCAGCGTTCTGGATGAGCTGCAGTTGTCTAATGGTCTTCTTGGGAAGGCCGGTGAGGAGACCATTACAGTAATCCACCCTGCTGGTGATAAAGGCATGAACAAGTTTCTCCAAGTCTTGATTGGAGACAAAACATCTAATTCTTGCAATATTTTTGAGATGATAGTATGCTGATTTAGTTATTGCTTTGACATGACTACTGAAACTAAGGTCTGTCTCCAGAATCACCCCAAGATTTCTGACTTGATTTTTCGTTGTTTGACCCCTAGAGTCAAGATATGCATTCACCTTGAGAACTTCATCTTTGTTTCCAAATGCAATGATTTCAGTTTTCTCCTTGTTTAACTGAAGAAAGTTCTGGCACATCCAACTGTTAATTTCATCAATGCATTGGCAGAGGGAGTCAATGGGGCTGTAGTCATTTGGAGATAAGGCTAGGTAAATCTGGGTATCATCAGCATAGCTGTGATAGGCAATTTGGTTCTTCCTCATTATCTGACTTAGTGGGAGCATATACAGGTTAAACAAGAGCGGTGCAAGAATTGAGCCTTGTGGGACTCCACATGTCATGGCCGTCCACTTAGACTTATGCTCTCCTATACTCACATAATAACCTCTCCCTTCTAAGTATGACCTGAACCATTTGAGTGCCAACCCAGAAAGCCCGACCCAGTTTTCCAGTCTCTCTAAAAGTATGTTATGATCGACAGTGTCAAACGCAGCACTAAGATCTAGTAGTACCAGCACTGATATTTTGCCAGAATCAGAATTGACGCGAATATCATTTATTATCTTAATGAGTGCTGTCTCTGTGCTGTGATGTGCTCGGAAACCAGATTGAAAATTGTCCAGGTATCCATTTGACTTTAAGTAGTTGTTCAGCTGATTAAAAACTACCTTTTCAATAATCTTACCTATGAAAGGAAGATTTGATATGGGTCTATAGTTGCTCAACATGGTGTTATCAAGAGTAGCGCAGTCTCTGTTGAATGGCCACTCCTGAAACCTGACTGTTTAGCATCCAGTTTGTTGTACTGTGAAAGAAACAGTGAGAGCTGGTTGAAGACAACTCGTTTGAGTGTTTTCCCTACGAATGGAAGGAGAGAGACAGGTCTGTAGTTATCTAAAAGAGAAGTGTTTAATGTAGGTTTTTTGATCAGTGGGGTTACCTGAGCCTGCTTGAATGCTGTGGGGAAGATGCCTGTGAGGAGAGATGTGTTGATAATGTGTGTGAGTGCCGGTAAGAGTGTGGGAGAGATTGTTTGGAGAAGGTGTGAGGGGATTGGGTCGAGAGGACATGTTGTAGGATGGCTGGAGAGGAGAAGTTTGGATACTTCTGCCTCGGTGAGGGGACAGAAGGAGAAGATGGAGTTAGAGCGGTGGATGTGGTTGATTGGAGGTCCTGTGGAGTTGAGAACTGGTTGCTGATTGTTCTAGTTTTGTCTGTGAAAAAAGAGGCAAAGTCGTCAGCGGTTATCAAAGTGGTGGGAGGTGGAGGAGGGGGACAGAGGAGAGAATTAAATCTTCTGAAGAGATTACGCATGTCTGGAGCGCTGGTGATCTTGTTGTGGAAATGTGAGGATTTGGCAGTGTGGACTTCAGTAGAGAAAGATGAAAGCAAAGACTGATACCTACTCAGGTCCGACGGATCGTTTGATTTGCGCCATTTTCTCTCTGCCACTCTGAGTTTGGTCCGATTCTCACGAAGATATGGAGTGGTTGTACCAGAATGTTATCTGTAGTACAATTGCGTGTGTAAATTAAGTCTAGTTGGTTACCTGATTTGTGCGTGCTAGTAGTGGTGAGGCGTTTGAGATCAAATGAAGCTAGGAGTGACTGGAAGTCTGTAGCATAAGGCCTGTCTAGGTGAATGTTGAAATCGCCGAAGACTAAGAGTGGAGTGCCATCCTCCATGAATGAGGACAGCAGTCCGTCCAGCTCATCTAGGAAGGTTGGTAGAATTTGGCCAGGGGGACGGTAGATTACCACAATCTGGAGTCTTATAGGAGCTGTTACAGTAACGGCATGAGACTCAAATAAGTTGAGATTGTCTAGGGGAGAGTGGGTAGAGTATTTCCAATTGTTAGAAATGAGCAAACCAGTGCCCCCACCCCGGCCAACTTTCCTAGGGGTGTGAGAGAAAGAGAAATTGTGAGAGAGAGCAGCTGGGGTTGCCGAGTCTTCTGGACGAATCCAGGTCTCAGTCAAGCCCAGGATGCTGAGTGTGGAATGTAAGGAAAATGCAGAAATGTAGTCGGCTTTGTTGACAGCTGACTGGCAATTCCAAAGACCTACAGAGAAAGAAAGAGGTGCAGTGGAAGATGTAGAGATGCGCAGGTTAGCAGGGTTACGTGACCTTCTGCGTGTATTTTTAGAGCGAGGTAGAGAGAGAACCGGAATGGTTTGGAAACACATGATGGAAGGATAGAGGATAGGAAAGTGTGAGGGAAGATAAAAACGATACTTAAGTGTGCGCTCGGTGTCGTTGCTCGGTTAAAGTCGCGCAGGAAAAAGTTGTCTGTCTTTACACTCGTTGGTCTTCACATGAGGAGGCTGGACGCTTCCGCGTCAGCGCTCTGACATCAAATAAATACAGTCTAAGAAACTAGAGTGAAAA
The DNA here is from genome assembly GCF_936440315.1 of Barbus barbus. Taxonomy (NCBI): domain Eukaryota; kingdom Metazoa; phylum Chordata; class Actinopteri; order Cypriniformes; family Cyprinidae; genus Barbus; species Barbus barbus. The sequence continues at coordinate 31,054,594 of NC_136746.1, read as the reverse complement.
CAGCTGTTGCCGGCTTCTGATCAGCGCAGCCAATAAGGTAGGACTGCTAATAGCTCAAGACGAAACTAACACTTTGCACAATCACACAGGCTCGTTCTCAGCTGAGGCGCAAATTATTCTAATTACCAGTAAGTGCAATCAAACATAAAAACCCCAACGAAAATGCAGAGTAGAAATAGGTAGGAAATTAACTATTCCTTCCTAGTAGCAAGTAAATAATTTAAACAACAGAACTGCGACCAAGTTATTCAAAACACTTACGCGAGCTGCCGTCCGTCTCTTCTGGTGACAAATCGGCTTTCCCAACCTTAGAGCAGCGACCGAGCAGTTTAAATACTTTAACACCTCACAATATGTTGATATTTAGTCTAGAACTACAGTAAGATCATGTAGATATTTAGTCTAGAACTACAGTAAGATCATGTTGATATTTAGTCTAGAACTACAGTAAGATCATGTAGATATTTAGTCTAGAACTACAGTAAGATCATGATGATATTTAGTCTAGAACTACAGTAAGATCATGTAGATATTTAGTCTAGAACTACAGTAAGATCATGATGATATTTAGTCTAAAACTACAGTAAGATCATGTTGATATTTAGTCTAGAACTACAGTAAGATCATGTAGATATTTAGTCTAGAACTACAGTAAGATCATGTAGATATTTAGTCTAGAACTACAGTAAGATCATGTTGATATTTAGTCTAGAACTACAGTAAGATCATGTAGATATTTAGTCTAGAACTACAGTAAGATCATGATGATATTTAGTCTAAAACTACAGTAAGATCATGTTGATATTTAGTCTAGAACTACAGTAAGATCATGTAGATATTTAGTCTAGAACTACAGTAAGATCATGTAGATATTTAGTCTAGAACTACAGTAAGATCATGATGATATTTAGTCTAGAACTAACGTAAGATCATGTTGATATTTAGTCTAGAACTACAGTAAGATCATGTTGATATTTAGTCTAGAACTACAGTAAGATCATGATGATATTTAGTCTAAAACTACAGTAAGATCATGTTGATATTTAGTCTAGAACTACAGTAAGATCATGTAGATATTTAGTCTAGAACTACAGTAAGATCATGTAGATATTTAGTCTAGAACTACAGTAAGATCATGTTGATATTTAGTCTAGAACTACAGTAAGATCATGATGATATTTAGTCTAAAACTACAGTAAGATCATGTTGATATTTAGTCTAGAACTACAGTAAGATCATGTAGATATTTAGTCTAGAACTACAGTAAGATCATGTAGATATTTAGTCTAGAACTACAGTAAGATCATGATGATATTTAGTCTAGAACTAACGTAAGATCATGTTGATATTTAGTCTAGAACTACAGTAAGATCATGTTGATATTTAGTCTAGAACTACAGTAAGATCATGTTGATATTTAGTCTAGATCTACAGTAAGATCATGTTGATATTTAGTCTAGAACTACAGTAAGATCATGTAGATATTTAGTCTAGAGCTACAGTAAGATCATGTAGCTATTTAGTCTAGAACTACAGTAAGATCATGATGATATTTAGTCTAGAACTACAGTAAGATCATGTAGATATTTAGTCTAGAACTACAGTAAGATCATGTTGATATTTAGTCTAGAACTACAGTAAGATCATGTTGATATTTAGTCTAGAACTACAGTAAGATCATGTTGATATTTAGTCTAGATCTACAGTAAGATCATGTTGATATTTAGTCTAGATCTACAGTAAGATCATGTAGATATTTAGTCTAGAACTACAGTAAGAACATGTTGATATTTAGTCTAGATCTACAGTAAGATCATGTAGATATTTAGTCTAGATCTACAGTAAGATCATGTTGATATTTAGTCTAGATCTACAGTAAGATCATGATGATATTTAGTCTAGAACTACAGTAAGAACATGTTGATATTTAGTCTAGATCTACAGTAAGATCATGTTCACACACAACACTCTGCACTTACTCCTGATTTCTCTCAACACCAGAGCTGTCACTCAATACATCACAAACACAGGAACTGGAGTTACTTATCTGAAAAACAACTCAGATATTTCCCTCTAAATTAAAAAGAAATGCGTTACTTTACTAGTTACTTAAAAGTAATCTGATTACGTTAATTTGTAATGCGTTACCCCCAACACTGGTAGCTAATTACTGTTGCCAGGAAGGAACAAGTAATGTAATAATATTATGTTTGGAAGGAGTAACTAGTAACGAGTAATAAATTACATGTTTTTGTGTAACTATCCCAACACTGGTCTGACCACATAGTAAAGCATCAGCACACTCTCCTCAACACACATGATTTGAGCACAAATACAACACTAACACACTCGGCTTTATTAGTCTGTGCTGGAGGTTTCAGCACATCACTGTCAGTTACCCTGTTTGCTTTCAGACACTGTTGCATGGTAAAATAACAGAATTCTCACATAAGTTTAAATATAATAAAACATGTGGGAAGTCGTGGCCTAATGGTTAGAGAGTCGGACTTGTAATCCAAAGGTTGTGGGTTCGAGTCTCGGGCCGGCAGGGATTGTAGGTGGGGGGAGTGAATGTCCAGCGCTCTCTCCACCCTCAATACCACGACTGAGGTGCCCTTGAGCAAGACACCAAACCCCCAACTGCTCCCCGGGCGCCGCAGCATAAATGCCCACTGCTCCGGGTGTGTGTTCACGGTGTGTGTGTGTTCACTGCTGTGTGTGTGTGTTCACTGCTGTGTGTGTGTTCACTGCTGTGTGTGTGTGTGTGTGTGTGTTCACTGCTGTGTGTGTGTGTTCACTGCTGTGTGTGTGTTCACTGCTGTGTGTGTGTGTGTGTGTGTTCACTGCTGTGTGTGTGTGTTCACTGCTGTGTGTGTGTTCACTGCTGTGTGTGTGTGTGTGTGTGTGTTCACTGCTGTGTGTGTGTGTTCACTGCTGTGTGTGTGTTCACTGCTGTGTGTGTGTGTGTGTGTGTTCATTGCTGTGTGTGTGCACTATGGATGGGTTAAATGCAGAGCACAAATTCCGAGTATGGGTCACCATACTTGGCTGAATGTCACTTCACTTTCACTTCACTTCACATTTTATTTAAAAAAACAATATCATGCATCAAACTCAGGCCAGAGCGTTTTCATGCATACTGCTGTTCAGTGCTGGGGGTAATGCATTACAAGTAACGTGAGTTACGTAATCGGATTACGTTTTTCAAGTAACTAATAAAGTAACTCGTTACTTTTTAATTAATTAATTTTATTTATACGTTTATTTAAATAGGGACAATACAATAGACATAATTCCAGACAAAGACAGGAAAAAATGCACTGCACATAGAGATTACAGCAGAAGCTAATTTGCATCTCATGTCCCTAGAAAGGCTTTTCTATAAAATCAATACAAATATAAATAACCAAAATAATTAAATAACTATATATACCTAAAAAACTAACGTTACAAATTCTTCATACAATATCCTCATAAATCACAAACAGAATACAGAACAACCACATGCCCAATTTTTATAGACTCTTCCAATTTTAATAAATAACTAGTAAGGGACCATATAAAAATTCAAATATGCGTGCAGGTCTGATTTAATTTGAGCCAGCGTTTAACCGTCAATGTAAAAGACTTTTATATCATGTATCACTTTAAACTCATTTGGCAATATATTCCAAAGTTGTGACCCCTTTACAGAGAATGCTCTTTGCCCTTGTGATGTTCTACAAAACCCAATCCTACAGTTTCCAACCTCTGTACTCCTAGTGGTGCGTCCTATAGCATCATGTCTCTTTACCAAATTACATAAAACAGAAGGTGCCTTATTACGCAAGCATTTAAAAATCAGTTTCACGTATGATACATTTTTTACATTTGTAAAATTAAGCATATGCCATTTCTTTAAGATATGACAGTGATACCATTGATTTGGCTTCTTATGCACTATTTTTAGAGCCCGATTATACAGCATTTCAATTAAAGAATCGCTAGTTTGAGACCACACTGTAATACAATATGAGATACGGGACAAAATCATTGCTTGCAGGAACAGATGAGCTGCCTCTGTCGTAATGTAGCATCTAATAAGTTTAAAACAGTTTAAGGTCATCTTAACCGTTTTTGACAGCCTGTTTATATGTTTGTCAAATTTGAGTTATGAATCTAGAACTACTCCTAAAAAACTAATTTCATTTACCTCTTCGTTAAGTACCTTAATTTTAATTTTTTCTGTTTTCTTTCTATTAGAAAAACACATAAAGACAGTTTTCTTAACATTTAATGTAAGATGATTTTCCTGGAGCCATCTAGATATCTTGTCCATTTGCTCATTTAAAAGTGCAGCAACCTTAGCTGATGACTTAGCAGATATATTACTGTATCATCAGCGTAGAGCTGACATTAAACATCCTGACAACTACATGGCAAATCATTTATAAACCGACTGAACAGCAATGGACCCAAAATTGAGCCTTGAGGTAAGCCCATTTTATTCCTTATAAACACTGATTTTGTATCCTCGATTTTCACACACTGTACCCTTTGATTTAAATAAGAGGTAAACCACTCCATTGATTGTTTACTAAAGTTAAATGTACTTAATTTAGATATCAAGTGTGGTTAACTGTGTCAAAAGCTTTTTTCATATCAATAAATACAGCACCCATTACATACCCCTGATCCAAAGAAGATCGAGCCTTTTCTAAAACAACAGACTTACAGATGTGAATTTACTTTTCCTTCAGCCTGAGGCTTATTCATTTAACTTTTTGGTGTGAAAGGGCTTTTATATTTACCAAAAATATAATTTTTATATTAAACACAAGCAAGCCGGCCCTGCCCAGATTTGAAAAGTAACACAAAAGTAACGTAGCGCATTACTTTCCATAAAAAGTAATTAAGTAACTTAACTAGTTACTTTTTTAGGGAGTAACACAATACTATGATGCATTACTTTTAAAAGTACCTTTGGCCAACACTGCTGCTGTTATTCAGACACAGAACATGTTTTATGGAGCTTGTAATGTTTCCTTTGCCTCTTTTTATCCAGCATGATGCAGACGAACATGTGCAGACGAGATTTACAGACGAGCACTAACCCCAGACATCACACCTGACAGCTCCAATACATCACACAAAACTAACAAGGGCTGAAGAAGATCCCAAAGCAGGATCATTGTTGTCCATGTCCGTCCCCCTGATGACCATTCCAGGAAACAGAAAAGGATGGAAGTCCAGCCAAGAGAGAAGTCAATACAGAGACGGAGCCAAGAAACGCTTTCTAGTAGATTCTAGCGCTGGGACAGCACAAAACATTTAATATTCAGAAAGTTTGGCTTTCCTTGAGAACAAATAGAGGAATGGAGGACCCCATCACAGTTAATCAGGCAGATTTTAATGGAAGCACAGAGGAGAAGATAAAAGATAAGAGCAGCAAATCTCTCCATGAGATCAGCTATCAGAGAGTCTGCGGCTCGAGTTATCTTCAGGCACGTAAGCACTATTGTGGATCCTTCTCTCTTAAGGAGCTTTGCACATTATACACGGTGAACTTTACCCTTGAACTCCTGCGGCTGAACTTTCACTTTGTTTCTTCCTCTGCTGCTACAGTCATACTAACCACCAGTACTGTGTGCAGCGCTGGGGAGTAACTCTACATGTCATCGCATTCCAAAAATTAAGTGCTTGTAATTTGATTACATTGCATTTTAAAATGCTCAGAATAAGATTACAGTTACTTTTGTATGGATTACATGATTATATATTAATAGTCACACAATCAAAATAAATTATTCATATTTTGATTCTCCTTAATTCTTCTTTTTTATTTTTTAAATGTATTTTATCTTCTAAATTCGACTTCTGCTTATGCACATTCAGAAAGTGGTCCAGCTTTGTGGACTAGAGCTGCCTCCCGCAGGACCCAGAGCAAATCTGTGATGTGGCACATAACAAGAATGATGGAAGGGTTAGGTTTGATTTTGGCATTGGTGAAGACATAACAGCAGACAACAGAGGCTTAATTGTTTGATCAAATTAGGGACAATTCAGTCTGATATTGGTAGGATCATGTCACAGCGTCTAAATTCTACACCCTTGAAAACCATAACAAGCAATGCCCGAAGAGATCAAACAGATTCACGAGTTACTCCAAATTTCACAAAAAGCTTATGGACGTGATTATAAGTCAGACATTGAAGAGAGTTGCGGTTTTTGTCTCTTCTGAGACGAAATGAACCAATGAACCACACAAAGACATTTTGATCAGATTTATTTAATGTTCATCTGATCTCATTTTGAAACTGACTTTTCTTTCTAAAGATGTTTTCTTTGGATTGTTTGTGAATATAGGAAAATATAGCTTAATTTGTGTTTCCTGCTAGCTAAATTTCACATACATAAAGAAACATCTGGCTCTAAATCTCTCTTTTCTTTTCTTTTTAAAGTTGATCCAGACAAATACATGGAAACTATCTAAAGTTCTGTTAATCCTAAAGCAGAGAAAACTGCATCTCTATATTCATCCTGTGTGTCCTCTGTATGTTTATTTACAAATGGCAACACATCCCTTACTCAAAAAACAAACACATGGTTACTATAGTTAAACCATGGTAACCACAAATTAACCATGGTTTTGCTACACTAACCATAGTTTAACCATGGTATTTGCAGTACAAAAAACATGGTTACTACACTTTTACTATAGTAAAACCATGATTAATTTTCTTAAGGGATTTGCATTTGTCTACTTCGTTTATTTTTTCTTTGTTTTGTTTTTATAACTGTACTGCCTTAATATTTTAATGTTTTCTACTGTTTCATAAAAAATAAATCGGAAAAAAGATTTGCAAACCCGCTCTGAAATTCCAATATGAATCAAAAGATTCAAAAAGTCCTGATCTGAATAATGATTCACAGACCATTTCAGATCAGGGGCTGGTTGCAGAAAAGGTTTACACTAGTCTTAAAAGTAATCAATTTTTTTTCCTTTAAGACTGGTCAAAGTTTTTAAAATTCAGTTACATAAAAACTTAGATTAGACTTAAATTGAATCCAAAATACAAGAGCGATTGCCTCTGAACTGCTAGTTGGTCAAACAAGTTCTTAAGACACTGTCTTCACATAGAGGCTAAGTTTGTGCCACTGGCCGCTGATCAGGACTCTGAGTGCGGATCACGAATCATTTGATTTAGATCAGAACTTCGGAGCGGATTACGAAACATTCAGTTCTAGAAATGATTCACGAACCTGCTCCGAAGTCTCGAACTGAATCAAATGATTCACGATATGCGATCTGATTGGAACGCCTATAATATAATCCTATAAAATATCACTGCTGCATAGTTGCATTTTTCCAGTTGCTAAATATGTTAATGTAGTGATTACGTCCATTTCTGGCGCTGTGGCATTTCAGCGTGGTGTCGGAGATGTTAGCATGTCTTTAATAAGATCGGTCACAAACATGATCCCTGCACGATCTGATGTGTAGCGTCTTATTAACTCACTGTCATGCATTGTGTGCAACACATTTCTTCTCCCTCTTCATGTTTCGTCCATTTTCTCCACTACTAAAGAAACTCTTAAGCGCCTTAAAAGTCCTCGTCCGTACTCCTAACAATTTTGGACCATAAGACCTCATAAGATGCTTTCTGAATGACTTTTTTCTTTACTAGGATCTTTAATTTTAAGAGGAAACACCCACATTTCTAAGAATTTTAAAGCGTTTCCATGCTGTTAGATAAGATTGGAGGGTCCTGGGGGAGACAGCTTGTAGAATAGAATTGAGGGAGGCTTCGAGGAGAGGTCTCAGTGGATGGTTTATGGGAATATCAGCTCTGAATAAGCAGGTACTGGGGTTGGGAGTGGTTCCGCCTCTGGTACCAACAGTCTGAACTTCTGGAAGGCAACACGAGAGAGAGAGTCAGCTATTTGGTTTTTGGACCCGGGAATGCGCTTTGCAGTTATAAGGAATTCGTTGCAAGCCGAGATCCAAATCAGGCGTCTTAACAAAGGTATTAGTGCAGGTGAATGGGAACGGCCTTTATCAATGCAGTGCATGGTGGCCTCATTGTCGCAGTGAATTATGATGCTGGTAGCAGACCACTCTTTACCCCACAGAAGCGCTGCGACGACTAAGGGATATAGCTCGAATAGAGCTGAGGACGTTTGCGGCTGTGGTAAATCTAACAGCTGGGGGGGGCACGTAGATGCGAACCAATGGCCTTGGTAGAATCCTCCGAACCGAATAATAATAAATAATTAAATCAGTAAATAATTGGATATCGACAGGAGAAGAAATCAAGCTATTGTAAGAGAAAGATAGGCCGTTCCATTGATTAAGAAAGGATATCCATAAGCTGAGCTCGTTGCGGCACGAGTCAGTTTGTGATATTCGATCCACTAGTGCGTGGGCGGAGGATGCAAGAGAGAAGAGATGTGAGATGAAAGGGCGGCCCTGCGGGATGATGCACATCGTGAAATTTAAATGACTGAGAATGGAAAGCAGTCTGCGTTTGGAACAGCTTGGGTTGTCTAATAAGGTGAAAGCAACCAGAATCATTCTGTCAGTTTTTTCTTTGGGCAGAGAAGCCTGGAATTTTTGTGAATCTAAAATTTAATGGAGGTGCTAGGGCCTGTGGTTTTGTCTTGGGTGAGAGGAATCCCGAGTTCTGCAAAAAAATTTTAGGTTGTCGAAAGATGTGCGGCTGGGATGGAGTTTGGAGGCGAGATGATGGCGAGATGATTTAAAAATCGTCTAAAAGATGGATAAGGTAAGGTATCATTGTTGGAGAGGATCCAGCAGATTGCCTCTGACAGCATGTCGAAAATTTGTGGGATGCTTCTGCAGCCAAAGGTGAGGTGGACGGAAAAGTTAAATTTATTATGCCAGCGGATGCCAAATAAATGCCAAAAATCTGGGTGAATGCGCATCACTTTAAAGGCAGAGATGATGTAGACTTTGGCCAGCCAAGCGCCGCGACCCGCATCTTTGATCAGAGTAATAGCTTGGTCAATGTCATGGTAATGGAGAGAAAATTCTTTGAGCGGAATGAGTCTGTTGACGCTCGGGAACAGGGAATTACGCGGGGATGAGAGATCAATTATGAGGTATTTTTACCTGAGAATTTTCATGGTAGCTACACCGATGGGGCTAACACAGAAAACATTGAAGGGAGGAATGGAAAAGGGGCCCATCGTGAAGTTTGCATCAATTTCTTTTTTGATTAGAAGATCGACTGTTTCGGGTTCGGCGAGAGTGGACTGGAGATTGGGGCAGAAAAGGCTTTGGGAAGGGAGATTTTTGATACTGGGGTGAAAGCCGTGTGAGAGACCAGACAGTACATAATCAGTAAAATGAGAGTCAGGGTGATGAACCAATTCGGGAAGACAAACGAGAAACATTTATGGGTGTCGATAAGTATTGTTTAGAATTTTTATTTGCAGCTTTTTGAATGGGGCATATCAGGCGGGCATGGGCACCGCCACAAAAATTGCACGTGCATGAACCGCCAGCGTTGTCTTGTGCATCTGCCAGCATTAAAACTGGTACAGACATGGCTGTTGGAGGAAGAGGAGAGTCGGTGGTAGGTGGAAGTGGGGGTTAATGGTTGGCTGAGATGGGACTTGGGCTGAGATGGTTCGGGGCAAGGAGGGCTGGATGGGTTGATGAAAGGGCATGCTATGGTGGAGTGGGCAATGGAACGGCAGACCGCACATGATATGTTGCAGCAGCCTAAAATTACTCTATTATGGAGCTCAAACTGCGAGCTGCAGCTTGGTTGATCAGGGAGGGGGTTGGGGGCTGGCAGCTGTGGCATCCGGGGCGTGGCCCAGGCTTGCCGAAGGCCTTCTGCTGCAGCCTGGCGGCCAGAGACCCATCCTCGAGGGAGTAGTGGTTTGGTTTGGTTTCTGAGTTGATGAAAAGCTAATAATTGACAAAAAAATAATAATAATTTAAAAATAACTGCAAATTAGAATAATTAATTCAAAAATAAAAACCATCAAAATAAAACACTTACAGAGAAAGTTGCATTCTCTGAAAGTATGACAAAGGCTAGTTATTTTGCTGAAACCTTGGTAACAAATAAACAGTGCTTTAGGGAGTGTGCCGTTACATTTTTTTTATTTAGTCTGCTCCTTTTGTGTATTTTATTCGACAAAAAAATGGCGCCGCTGATGGCAGCTATTGTGCGCTGCTCTTCAGTGTTGAACGAACGACTCAAACCCGAGACTCGATATAGACGAACTAATCAATTCTCTTTCCGGCTCACGCTGCATTGGTTAAGCGTATGGGGCTGTCACGTGATGAACGAACGACTCAAACCTGAGACTCGAGAGATGAACTAATCAATTCTCTTTCCGGCTCAGACTGCATTGGTTAAGCGTATGGGGCTGTCACGTGATGAACGAACGACTCAAACCCGAGACTCGAGAGATGAACTAATCAATTCTCTTTCTGGCTCAGGCTGCATTGGTTAAGTGTATGGGGCTGTCACGTGATGAACGAACGACTCAAACCCGAGACTCGATATAGAAGAACTAATCAATTCTCTTTCCGGCTCAGGCTGCATTGGTTAAGCGTATGGGGCTGTCACGTGATGAACGAATGACTCAAACCCGAGACTCGAGAGATGAACTAATCAATTCTCTTTCCGGCTCAGACTGCATTGGTTAAGCGTATGGGGCTGTCACGTGATGAACGAACGACTCAAACCCGAGACTCGATATAGACGAACTAATCAATTCTCTTTCCGGCTCAGGCTGCATTGGTTAAGCGTATGGGGCTGTCACGTGATGAACGAATGACTCAAACCCGAGACTCGAGAGATGAACTAATCAATTCTCTTTCCGGCTCAGGCTGCATTGGTTAAGTGTATGGGGCTGTCACGTGATGAACGAACGACTCAAACCCGAGACTCGATATAGACAAACTAATCAATTCTCTTTCCGGCTCAGGCTGCATTGGTTAAGCGTATGGGGCTGTCACGTGATGAACGAATGACTCAAACCCGAGACTCGAGAGGTGAACTAATCAATTCTCTTTCCGGCTCAGACTGCATTGGTTAAGTGTATGGGGCTGTCACGTGATGAACGAACGACTCAAACCCGAGACTCGATCGAAGAACTAATCAATTCTCTTTCCGGCTCAGGCTGCATTGGTTAAGCGTATGGGGCTGTCACGTGATGAACGAACGACTCAAACCCGAGACTCGAGAGGTGAACTAATCAATTCTCTTTCCGGCTCAGGCTGTATTGGTTAAGCGTATGGGGCTGTCACGTGATGAACGAACGACTCAAACCCGAGACTCGATCAAGAACTAATCAATTCTCTTTCCGGCTCAGGCTGCATTGGTTAAGCGAATGGGGCTGTCACGTGATGAACGAACGACTCAAACCCGAGACTCGATATAGACGAACTAATCAATTCTCTTTCCGGCTCAGGCTGCATTGGTTAAGTGTATGGGGCTGTCACGTGATGAACGAATGACTCAAACCCGAGACTCGAGAGATGAACTAATCAATTCTCTTTCCGGCTCAGGCTGCATTGGTTAAGCGAATGGGGCTGTCACGTGATGAACGAACGACTCAAACCCGAGACTCGATATAGACGAACTAATCAATTCTCTTTCCGGCTCAGGCTGCATTGGTTAAGCGAATGGGGCTGTCACGTGATGAACGAACGACTCAAACCCGAGACTCGATATAGACGAACTAACCAATTCTCTTTCCGGCTCAGGCTGCATTGGTTAAGCGAATGGGGCTGTCACGTGATGAACGAACGACTCAAACCCGAGACTCGATATAGACGAACTAATCAATTCTCTTTCCGGCTCAGGCTGCATTGGTTAAGTGTATGGGGCTGTCACGTGATGAACGAACGACTCAAACCCGAGACTCGATATAGACGAACTAATCAATTCTCTTTCCGGCTCAGGCTGCATTGGTTAAGTGTATGGGGCTGTCACGTGATGAACGAACGACTCAAACCCGAGACTCGATATAGACGAACTAACCAATTCTCTTTCCGGCTCAGGCTGCATTGGTTAAGTGTATGGGGCTGTCACGTGATGAACGAACGACTCAAACCCGAGACTCGATATAGACGAACTAATCAATTCTCTTTCCGGCTCAGGCTGCATTGGTTAAGCGTATGGGGCTGTCACGTGATGAACGAACGACTCAAACCCGAGACTCGATATAGACGAACTAATCAATTCTCTTTCCGGCTCAGGCTGCATTGGTTAAGTGTATGGGGCTGTCACGTGATGAACGAACGACTCAAACCCGAGACTCGATATAGACGAACTAACCAATTCTCTTTCCGGCTCAGGCTGCATTGGTTAAGCGAATGGGGCTGTCACGTGATGAACGAACGACTCAAACCCGAGACTCGATATAGACGAACTAATCAATTCTCTTTCCGGCTCAGGCTGCATTGGTTAAGTGTATGGGGCTGTCACGTGATGAACGAACGACTCAAACCCGAGACTCGATATAGACGAACTAACCAATTCTCTTTCCGGCTCAGGCTGCATTGGTTAAGCGAATGGGGCTGTCACGTGATGAACGAACGACTCAAACCCGAGACTCGATATAGAAGAACTAATCAATTCTCTTTCCGGCTCAGGCTGCATTGGTTAAGCGAATGGGGCTGTCACGTGATGAACGAACGACTCAAACCCGAGACTCGATATAGACGAACTAATCAATTCTCTTTCCGGCTCAGGCTGCATTGGTTAAGCGAATGGGGCTGTCACGTGATGAACGAACGACTCAAACCCGAGACTCGATATAGAAGAACTAATCAATTCTCTTTCCGGCTCAGGCTGCATTGGTTAAGCGTATGGGGCTGTCACGTGATGAACGAACGACTCAAACCCGAGACTCGATATAGACGAACTAATCAATTCTCTTTCCGGCTCAGGCTGCATTGGTTAAGCGTATGGGGCTGTCACGTGATGAACGAACGACTCAAACCCGAGACTCGATATAGAAGAACTAATCAATTCTCTTTCCGGCTCACGCTGCATTGGTTAAGCGTATGGGGCTGTCACGTGATGAACGAACGACTCAAACCCGAGACTCGATATAGACGAACTAATCAATTCTCTTTCCGGCTCAGGCTGCATTGGTTAAGCGAATGGGGCTGTCACGTGATGAACGAACGACTCAAACCCGAGACTCGATATAGAAGAACTAATCAATTCTCTTTCCGGCTCAGGCTGCATTGGTTAAGCGTATTGGGCTGTCACGTGATGAACGAACGACTCAAACCTGAGACTCGATATAGACGAACTAATCAATTCTCTTTCCGGCTCAGGCTGCATTGGTTAAGCGAATGGGGCTGTCACGTGATGAACGAACGACTCAAACCCGAGACTCGATATAGACGAACTAATCAATTCTCTTTCCGGCTCAGGCTGCATTGGTTAAGCGAATGGGGCTGTCACGTGATGAACGAACGACTCAAACCCGAGACTCGATATAGACGAACTAATCAATTCTCTTTCCGGCTCAGGCTGCATTGGTTAAGCGTATGGGGCTGTCACGTGAAGAACGAACGACTCAAACCCGAGACTCGATATACAAGAACTAATCAATTCTCTTTCCGGCTCAGGCTGCATTGGTTAAGCGTATGGGGCTGTCACGTGATGAACGAACGACTCAAACCCGAGACTCGATATAGACGAACTAATCAATTCTCTTTCCGGCTCAGGCTGCATTGGTTAAGCGTATGGTGCTGTCACGTGATGAACGAACGACTCAAACCCGAGACTCGATATAGATGAACTAATCAATTCTCTTTCCGGCTCAGGCTGCATTGGTTAAGCGTATGGTGCTGTCACGTGATGAACGAACGACTCAAACCCGAGACTCAAGAGATGAACTAATCAATTCTCTTTCCGGCTCAGGCTGCATTGGTTAAGCGTATGGGGCTGTCACGTGATGAACGAACGACTCAAACCCGAGACTCGATATAGATGAACTAATCAATTCTCTTTCCGGCTCAGGCTGCATTGGTTAAGTGTATGGGGCTGTCACGTGATGAACGAACGACTCAAACCCGAGAATGCTGTGCAATGCGCATGCGCGACTGAACGAATCACTCCCCGAGACGACTCGTTCTTCCCGAGTCACATTAAAGATTCGTTCAAAATGAACGAATCGTTCAAGAACAACCCATCACTAATAGTCGCCTATATTATATCATATTATATCATATATTATATATTGTGTTTTTGTTTTTGTTTTTTTTTGCTGCTTTGTACATTGGTTATTGGCTATTTCTTGTTATTTTGTTTTATTACCTGTGTCCTGTCCTGTTATTGTCTTTCTGTTGCACTGTGGAGCTTCTGTCACTACAACAAATTCCTTGTATGTGTAAACATACTTGGCCAATAAAGCTCATTCTGATTCTGATTCTGATTCTGATTTAACTTGTACCTCAAAAAGGAGTGTGTTTGTTTTACTATTTTAAAGTTTAGCTGCATGTCATGTGACCTTTAATCGACATCAGAGAACCATAGACATGTGAATGTGTTGTTCATTTAAGTAAATGTTTTGGGCCTTCAAGTAAACGTTTCAGCTCAAATGAGTTCCGCTGATGAAAAAGTTTGTGAATTGCTGGCTTCTGACTCACGAGTCACGCTCTCTGCTTGAGTTTGTGTCTTCATGTTTCTGTGTGTTTGGCTTCGGTCCTGCTGGAGAGCTTGAAACAGACCCACCCACTCACACACACACACACACACACGGCCCTCCTCCTCCAGATACAGAACACTTTTGTTCTGTGTTTTCATCAGGAGTGCAGTGAATCGAGAGCAAGCGACAGTGTGTGACAGAAGAGACGCTTCAGGGCTCAAGTGAAAGGTGAGTGTGAGCTTCTGTTCTTCCTTATGTTGGTTTCTCATCAGTGTTTGTGACAGACATCACGTCTCTCTCCTGCAGGTCTGCCATGGGCCGCTGGTCGACGCCTGTGGCTCTTCTGATGCTCCTCATTGGTCAGATTTGCGCAGGTAAGACGCCGGATTGGCTGAGGGTCGGCGTGAGTCGGGTCTGATAGACGACAGTCTGTATTTTATGAGTTTGAAATGTAATCGTTGTCTTTGAGGATCATGATGGTGTTTTCAGAGTGTGTGTGTGTGTGTGAGAGTGTGTGACTAGAACATCTGGTTCTGATTTGGCATGTGTTGAGACTGACAGAACCGCACAAACACATGAGATTTCTCACATGAACTGCTGGAGTCCATCCAGAACCCCGCGGCTCATCAGTATCAGCAGATCTTCAGTGTCTGTGAGGGAGGATGGATCGTGTGAGATGACGTGGTCAGCGGAGGTGATTAGTGTGATGTGTGTGATCTCACTCTCAAGGAATGAACACACACACGCTCTCGTTTTCTCTTTTTATTGGCTCAGGAAACTCTCCATCAAGCCCAGAAGAGTTGAACAAAACTAATGTGTGGCATTAGTGCTTCATCAGCGGCTAAAGGGGCAGTTCATCCTCAAAGACATCATTCTGTCAGCATTTACTCTCCTCATGTCACTCAAACCTGCATGACTTTCTTTCTTCTTGTTCAATATGTTTATTAGTTTTTATATGAACAACAGGAGGAAAAAATTAGGTGATATTTCAAATGGCATAAATGTCTTTTTTTGAGATCACACATCATACATAATGACTACTACAGCTGGATTAGTCCATTTTTCTTTACTGTATTGAATTGTATTCATCTGGATGTATAATTGTTGTTTTTCTTTTACTTGATTATTTAAATATTTATTTGAATTGTATTTTAGTACTTTGACTCTTAGAAAGTGCTTTATAAATAAATGTATTATTGTCGTTAATCATAACTTGTGCACAGATGATATTTAAATTTTTAGCTCCTCTTGTGTACTGAAGAACAAGGAAAGTTACACAGGTTTGAAATGACATGAAGGCAAGACAAAGAGAGATTTTGGGGTAAATTTTCCCTTTAAGCTTGAGATTCTGTACAGAATCAGTCCGTTTTTCTAGAATTGTGGACATGAAGATGCAACTGTGTTCTGCATTATTATTTTGTGGGTCTGTAGGTTTGTGAGATGGATGGAATGACTGACCTGGAATCAGTGTTTGGGAAAATTACTTGCATTACAATAAAAAAGGTAACTGTATGAAAAGTATCGTAATGCATTACGATACTTTTTCATCTGGTCTGGGCTTGCTTTGGTTTTTGTTTTTTTTATATATAAAAAATTTTTGGTAAATGTAAAAGCCCTTTCACACCAAAAGTGGAATGAATAAGTCTCAGATAAAAATACATAAATTATATTTGTGTTATGTAACATATTTAATTATTGCAGGTTTGTATAATATTCTGAGTTTGTATTTGTCTGTTTTGATTGATTGTGATGAACACTGAATGTGTTTTAGTGCAGGTGAGATGAGTAAATACATGTTGATATTTAGTCTAGAACAGTGTTGGGGGAACGCATTGCAAGTAATGTGAGTTATGTAATCAGATTACTTTTTTTTTTTTACATAACTAGTAAAGTAACGCATTACTTCTTAATTTAGAGGGAAATATCTGAGTAATTTTTCATATAAGTAACTCCAGTTCCTGAGTTTCTGATGTACCCTAACTCTATAAAATATATACAGCGGGTAAAATGAGTATTGAACACGTCACCATTTTTCTCAGTAATTATATTTCTAAAGGTGCTGTTGACTTGAAATTTTCACCAGATGTCGGTAACAACCCAAGCTATCCATACATACAAATAAAACAAAACAAATAAGTTCAGAAATTAAGTTATGTTAATAAAATGGAATGACAGAGAAAAAGTACTGCACACATGAAGAAAGGGAGGTGCAAAAAGGCATGGAAAGCCAAGACACCAGCTGAAATCTATCAGTAATTAGAAAGCAATCCTGCCCCTCGTCAGTGGAAATTAATATTAGCTGCTTCAGTCCCAACACCTACAGTACCAGGATGATGATGAAGGTGATCCCAAACACAGCCAAGCAAACTCTCGATGGGTTTCAGAGAAAGAGAATAAAGCTGCTAGAACGGCCAGACAATCACCGGACTTGAATCCAATAGAAAATAAGACTAAAGATCAGAGTTCATAAAAGAGGCTCACAGGACCTTCAAGATTTGAAGACTAAATCACAGCTGAGCAATGCATGCCACTAGTTTCTAAAGGCTTTTGTACAAAGTATTAAATACATTTCAGTAGCTCAATAATTTCCCCCTGTGTCATTCCATTTTATTAACATAACTTAATTTCTGAACTTCTTTGTTTTGTTTTATTTGTATGTATGGATAGCTTGGGTTGTTACCAACATCTGGTGAAAATATCAAGTCAACAGCACCTTTAGAAATATAATTACTGAGGAAAATGGTGACGTGTTCAATACTCATTTTACCCGCTGTATTTGGTGTATATATGGTGCTTTCTGTGCTGTCTGAGTCATGATCAGCTGCTGGAGGTCGATAGAGAAGTGTGTTTAACAGGGAACATCCTGCAGCTCTTACAGAGAGGATCTATTAAAATGCTGCTCACGACAGGAGGTTTAATGCAAAAACATCAAAGACTGCGGAGGTGGGAATCTTGAGGGAAAACTCATGAAACATAAGGAGCCCTGAGAGTGGAAACCCTCCTGTGTGAGACACGTGTGTGTGAGTGTGTTATTATAGACAGTGCTGGGGGTAACGGTGGAGCATTACAAGTAACGTGAGTTATGTAATCAGATTACTTTGTTTACATAACTAGTAAAGTAACACATTACTTTTTAATTTAGAGGGAAATATCTGAGTTATTTTTCAAATGCATAACTCCAGTTCCTGTGTTTCTGATGTATTGAGTGACAGCTCTGGTGTTGAGAGAAATCAGGAGTAAGTGCAGAGCGTTGTGTGTGAACATGATCTTACTGTAGTTCTAGACTAAATATCAACATGTTCTTACTGTAGTTCTAGACTAAATATCTACATGATCTTACTGTAGTTCTAGACTAAATATCTACATGATCTTACTGTAGTTCTAGACTAAATATCTACATGATCTTAATGTAGTTCTAGACTAAATATCTACATGATCTTACTGTAGTTCTAGACTAAATATCTACATGATCTTACTGTAGTTCTAGACTAAATATCAACATGATCTTACTGTAGTTCTAGACTAAATATCTACATAATCTTACTGTAGTTCTAGACTAAATATCTACATGATCTTACTGTAGTTCTAGACTAAATATCAACATGATCTTACTGTAGTTCTAGACTAAATATCGACATGATCTTACTGTAGTTCTAGACTAAATATCAACATGATCTTACTGTAGATCTAGACTAAATATCGACATGATCTTACTGTAGTTCTAGACTAAATATCGACATGATCTTACTGTAGTTCTAGACTAAATATCGACATGATCTTACTGTAGTTCTAGACTAAATATCGACATGATCTTACTGTAGATCTAGACTAAATATCGACATGATCTTACTGTAGTTCTAGACTAAATATCGACATGATCTTACTGTAGATCTAGACTAAATATCGACATGATCTTACTGTAGTTCTAGACTAAATATCGACATGATCTTACTGTAGATCTAGATTAAATATCGACATGATCTTACTGTAGTTCTAGACTAAATATCATCATGATCTTACTGTAGTTCTAGACTAAATATCGACATGATCTTACTGTAGTTCTAGACTAAATATCTACATGATCTTACTGTAGTTCTAGACTAAATATCAACATGATCTTACTGTAGTTCTAGACTAAATATCAACATGATCTTACTGTAGTTCTTGACTAAATATCAACATGATCTTACTGTAGTTCTAGACTAAATATCAACATGATCTTACTGTAGTTCTAGACTAAATATCAACATGATCTTACTGTAGTTCTAGACTAAATATCGACATGATCTTACTGTAGTTCTAGACTAAATATCAACATGATCTTACTGTAGTTCTAGACTAAATATCAACATGATCTTACTGTAGTTCTAGACAAAATATCAACTTGATCTTACTGTAGTTCTAGACTAAATATCTAAATGACCTTACTGTAGTTCTAGACTAAATATCTACATGATCTTACTGTAGTTCTAGACTAAATATCAACATGATCTTACTGTAAATATCAACATGATCTTACTGTAGTTCTAGACTAAATATCTACATGATCTTACTGTAGTTCTAGACTAAATATCAACATGATCTTACTGTAGTTCTAGACTAAATATCAACATGATCTTACTGTAGTTCTAGACTAAATATCTACATGATCTTACTGTAGTTCTAGACTAAATATGAACATGATCTTACTGTAGTTCTAGACTAAATATCAACATGATCTTACTGTAGATCTAGACTAAATATCGACATGATCTTACTGTAGTTCTAGACTAAATATCGACATGATCTTACTGTAGTTCTAGACTAAATATCAACATGATCTTACTGTAGTTCTAGACTAAATATCAACATGATCTTACTGTAGTTCTAGACTAAATATCAACATGATCTTACTGTAGTTCTAGACTAAATATCAACATGATCTTACTGTAGTTCTAGACTAAATATCTACATGATCTTACTGTAGTTCTAGACTAAATATCTACATGATCTTACTGTAGTTCTAGACTAAATATCAACATGATCTTACTGTAGTTCTAGACTAAATATCGACATGATATTACTGTAGATCTAGACTAAATATCGACATGATCTTACTGTAGATCTAGACTAAATATCGACATGATCTTACTGTAGTTCTAGACTAAATATCGACATGATCTTACTGTAGTTCTAGACTAAATATCGACATGATCTTACTGTAGTTCTAGACTAAATATCGACATGATCTTACTGTAGTTCTAGACTAAATATCGACATGATCTTACTGTAGTTCTAGACTAAATATCTACATGATCTTACTGTAGTTCTAGACTAAATATCAACATGATCTTACTGTAGTTCTAGACTAAATATCAACATGATCTTACTGTAGTTCTAGACTAAATATCAACATGATCTTACTGTAGTTCTAGACTAAATATCAACATGATCTTACTGTAGTTCTAGACAAAATATCAACTTGATCTTACTGTAGTTCTAGACTAAATATCTACATGACCTTACTGTAGTTCTAGACTAAATATCAACATGATCTTACTGTAGTTCTAGACTAAATATCTACATGATCTTACTGTAGTTCTAGACTAAATATCAACATGATCTTACTGTAAATATCAACATGATCTTACTGTAGTTCTAGACTAAATATCTACATGATCTTACTGTAGTTCTAGACTAAATATCAACATGATCTTACTGTAGTTCTAGACTAAATATCTACATGATCTTACTGTAGTTCTAGACTAAATATCTACATGATCTTACTGTAGTTCTAGACTAAATATCAACATGATCTTACTGTAGTTCTAGACTAAATATCAACATGATCTTACTGTAGATCTAGACTAAATATCGACATGATCTTACTGTAGTTCTAGACTAAATATCGACATGATCTTACTGTAGTTCTAGACTAAATATCAACATGATCTTACTGTAGTTCTAGACTAAATATCAACATGATCTTACTGTAGTTCTAGACTAAATATCAACATGATCTTACTGTAGTTCTAGACTAAATATCAACATGATCTTACTGTAGTTCTAGACTAAATATCTACATGATCTTACTGTAGTTCTAGACTAAATATGAACTTGATCTTACTGTAGTTCTAGACTAAATATTAGATTATATTAGAAATATCACGATTCACGATTTTATCACGATTCTTTGTCATGTTGGTTTTACAAGTTGTCTGAGCATTACAGCCAAACTAGAAACACAAAGCCTTTCAAGGTAACAAAAAACAACAAAAAAAGACATGGCAGATATTTAGGCCAAAGTGGGCGAAGATAAAAATCTGTGTCATTATTTTATCTTTCTTATTAAAAAATAATAAGCAAAAATAACATTTGTGTTTGATTGTAGTTATTGCTGAATAGTGCTGAACTTTCTTCTCCTGCGTCATATTCTTCATGTGATTAGTTTGAGCAGCGCTCTCTACTGTACAGACCTGAATCTACATTTCCTTCAGTCTGAGCCGGATTCACTTCACTTTTGGTGTGAAAGGGCTTTATATTTGTACAAGAAGATCTTTTTTTTATATTAGAAAACAAACAAGCAAACCCTGGCCAGATTTAAAAAGTAACTCAAAAGTAACGTAACGCATCACTTTACATAAAAAGTAACTAAGTAACATAATTAGTTACTTTTTTAGCGAGTAACACAATATTGTAATGCATTATATTTTAAAGTAACTTTCCCCAACACTGGTTATAGTGTGTGTGTGTGTGTGTGTGTGTGTGACATGAGCTCTCATCATCTGTTGTCATCAGTATTCAAACAGTGTGTTGTTGTATCCGTGTCTCTTTGTGTCCAGATGATTGTGTTCATGTTTGAGGTGAATCTCTGATCCATTTCCAGCAACGCTCCTCAGAAGCAGTGCAACTGAGTCATGTTTAATGTGTTTTGCAGTGACTGTAACTCATATATTAACAGTAGATCTGTGTGTGTGTGTGTGTGTGTGTGTGTAACAGAGACGAGCAGCAGCTCTACTGCCTGTCAGGATCAGAACGCTCTTCATGACCGGATGGACGCTGTAGAGAAGGTGACTTCACTGAAGCAGCTCAGTATCATCAGTATTTAATTAGACTCAAAGTCACTCTTAAGGCAATTTGAGGAAAGTCACGTGTCGTGTGAGCTCTGTTAATGCCAGCGTGTCCTCTACCTCCGGCTGATCATGTGTCTCGTCTCTGATTCTTTTAGCATGAATCAAACACTTCACTTTACTTCTTGACTTCATCTTATCATTGGTCCCTGCTCTGTTTCGTTTTTTCAGTCTAATTGTTTCATCTTTTTTTTGGCATCACTGTAATGCCAGCTGAGATCTATAGAAGCTTATTTATTTAAGAAAAAAAAGTTCATTGAGAGTTATTTTGAGACTTTCATAGAGACTATTTTGTGACTTTTTTGTCTTCTAAATTCTTAGTTTATATCTTGTTTCTTGACTTTTGTGCCCTCTGATTTTTTTTGTTGTTGCAAATTTTTTGTCCCCTAAATTCCGAGAATTCTTGGGTTTGTTCTTCAAATTTGTCACTTTTATCATCTCAATTTTAAGTGTGCATCTTGTAGGGGTTTTTTTTTTTTTACTTTTTTCCTTCTAAATTATAAGTTTTCATGTTGCATCTTTTTTTTTTTAACCTGTTTTTCCTTTGAATTCAGATTCGTTTATTCTTTTTTTTTTATTATTAAAAAATAATTGAAAAAATACGTTTATCTCTATTTTTTATCATAAAAAGTCAATTACATATTTGAATATACAGTTATGCCAAATGTATTATTTGAAAATCACTTGACTATGTTATCTGAGTGATATGAAGTGTAGACGCGTCATCGGTCATAATGAGCTTGTGCTGGTTTCACTGAAGACAGTTTTATGTGTGTGTCTTCATTGCCCACTCTCATGGTTGTGTGTGTGTGTGTGTGTGTGTGTCGTCAGCGGGTGGACGACTCTCTTCAGAAGCTGGAGGCTGAGCTGGCTCTTCTGCTGGACGCTGTTGAAGCTCCTGAGTGGAGCCCCCTGCTGGACAAACCGCTCATCGACATACTGGACGAGCCGCCGGTGTGTGTGAATCTCTCAGACTGTCAAACCATAACATTATGATTTTTACATGACAACTAAACACAGTGAATGCAGCGGTTCTCCAAACCCCTCACTGTCCACAACAACATTGTGTGTTAATATGTTTCATCTGGTTCAAAAGCTGTAATGTTTTCTAACCTTTTTTCCCAGAAAAACAGGAGTGTATAGAAATTAAAATTAGTAACTAAAATTAGTTACTTAAACCTAGTTTCAGGTTTCCAGAAGTTTTAATCCACTTTTCCATGAAGTTTTAACACTTCCATAATGTACTTAAAGTGCACTATTTCCGTGCACTAATTTTGTACTTAATACACTAAAAATGATTCTTTAGTCCTTCTTAAGATCATCTAAGTGTACTCAACTGTGCTATTTTGGGACACCATGAATATGCACTAAAATGTGCTTTTAACACACATCCATCTGAACCATCTTTCATACAATAGTACACTCAAGTGCACTACAATTGCTGACTAAATACATTTTTAAATACATAGTTGAAAAATATGTTAAAAGCACATTTTAGATCATATTCATGGTGTCCCAAAATAGCGCAGTTGAGCACACTTAGATGATCTTAAGTTTATCTTAAGAAGTACTTAAGAATCATTTTTAGTATATTAATTACAAAATTAGTGCGTGGAAATAGAGCACTTTAAGTGCATTATGGAAGTGTGCTTTCTTTTCACCTGGGAAGAGCTGAATGTTCTTCAGGTATTCTACTGTTTTATTTTCATTTTCTTTGTGAAATATGTAATTTTATAGGTTTTCTCTTTTGATTTCAGGGTGAAATATGATCCTGACGTTTCTTCATGAGATCACACACAACAATAATGGGACGGAGCAGATCATAAAGGCCCATAATAAGTCAAAACAGGGTTTTCTTAAGCTTTTCTTATTAAAATGAAATGACTCATTTATACAACTTTACTGCATGTCTGTGTTTTCTTCTGGTGTTTGTTTGGAACTGTATTATAAATGATGAGGAGATGATCAATCACTGTATGCATGCAAATATATACAAAAATAAGGTTTACAGTACATACAGTGAACACTTTCTCTCTGTTCTTTACTGAATCCAGGAAACCTGTTGCATGTTCAGACTCCCAGCATGCATTGCTCTTATGTGCTACTGCTTCTGTTGTTGGTTTTAGTAACTCGTTTTGTTGTGTTCAGAGTTTGTAATTTTGTTTTAATGCACTGCATCTCACAAGTCTCTCTGTTAGAATTACTGTCCTATAATTATTTTTCACATTATGATATGACTGATTCATGTTGTCATGAACATGCTGTGATATGGAGTCTAAATTAAAAATTATCCCAATTTTTGACACCTAACTCAATATTAAAATGCGTCTCAATTTACCCAAAATTCAATATATAGAATTGAATTCAAATAAACGTCTGTTATTTAAAAATGATTTCAAATTTTCATCTTGAAGCCTGCGGTGTACAGAAGCCTGAACGTCAATGAGAAAAAAATCAAAAACTTTAAAGAGAGAAAAGGGATCTTTAACGGGAGAGAAAAGGGATCTTTAACGGGAGAGAAAACGTTTATGAAGAGAGAAAACTTTGTTTTGTTTTTTTGAATAGAGAAAATGTTTTTTTAAAGGGAGAAAAAAAAAATTAAAGAGAGAAAAAGGTTTTGAAGACAAAAATAAAATAAAATACAGAGGTAGAGAGAAAAAAAATCTTAGGATTTAAACCGGTTTTAAGACACTTTTATGAGGATCTAAGACATATTTTTCTCATGTTGTCGTTTACACGGCAAAAAATAGCTTTCTTAGTATTTTTGTTTTGTTTTCATCTAATTCTTGAATCAAGATGCATTCACTTGACAAGTAAAAGGATTTAAGATAAGTCTTGTTTTCTAAAAAAAATATCAAAATTTAGTTAGTTCCCTTCCAGGAACGTCGAGCTGCGTCGAAACGCATATGGGAACGCCATCAGCGTAACCGACGCTCTGAATATCGTCTACAACAAGGCGTCACGGGCGGGGTGACGTCACGGCCAGGAAGTATATAAGCACGTGAGGCAGAGCCCGCGTCAGCTTTTTGTCATTCAGCAAGTGCTCTGTGTATTGTCAGTCCATATCTGTTTTGTGAGTCTTATTTACTGTTGTTTGTCTGAGAAAGAGTCTAGACATGCCAAAAGCCCAGACTAAAACAGGGGGCGATTTCGGATCGCGCTTCAGATTGTGTGCTAGTCCTTGCCCTCGCTTTATTACTGGGGAGGACACACAGTCTGTGCGTGGTCTGCCTGGGTGCGCTGTGAGCGGCTCTCGCTGCGCACACTCCGCACCCGGAGGGCTCTCTTCCCCGCGCGGTGCTGGTCCCGGTCCCGGTCCCGCTCGTGCCGAGGCAGAGCGGCGGCTGCACTCGTGGGGCTCGCAATGGATCATCAGATCCAGCGCCCGCTCTCTGTGTTCGGAAGCCGCGTTCTTCCCCAGAGAGTGCAAATGCAGGAATGTAAATATAATGTAAATTCAAATGTATTTTGAGTTACCTAATTTAAATAAAATTGACAGCTGGCCATTTGATGATTCTGCCCCTCATAGTCAGCATCACTGTTAGTGCTCGGAGCAATCTCCTGTAACGGAGTCAATCCTGTCAGTATTATTGTAGTTTATGGTCAGAGAAAAAACTACCATACAATAACAGATCTTACAGGTTATATTAAAATAAACAACATTCATAATATTTGTTAGCCAAACTTCCTATATATTGCTAGTCCGTTCCTATA
Source organism: Barbus barbus (assembly GCF_936440315.1). Taxonomy (NCBI): domain Eukaryota; kingdom Metazoa; phylum Chordata; class Actinopteri; order Cypriniformes; family Cyprinidae; genus Barbus; species Barbus barbus. Next base: position 31,029,137 of record NC_136746.1, on the reverse strand, counting down.
CAACCTGTGGGTTATTGAGCAGCAGCCAGTGTCTAATTCGGCTAATATAGTTGATGGCAGCTTACTCACCTGTTGTTAACACCTCTATGATTCAATCACAAGAAAAGACTCCAATACACCTCCGTTGCAGGTGACATTACCAATAGACTAAAACCTGAAAATAAAATACAAAACATGTACACAACAGCGGTGTGTCTTAACTCATTTTTCTTTACTATTTTCACGTTAGCTCGCTGTTATGTAACGCCTGACATAACCTGAGATAAAAAGGCAGTGTAGAATTATTCTGCTTCCCTGATTAATTCGGTAAACTGGTATTATAATTTACCTTACCACCTGATGTAATCAGCGTAATGATGGCTCCAAAACACACCCTAGCCGTTGCAGACGATACGATCCACAAACTTGAACATAAAAACATGAACAACTATAAAAAAAAAAAATAACAAGAACCGGATACAGTGTAGCTCTTCTGATTGGCTGAAATCCTCTGATCTCTGAAGAGTGCTCGCTGTTGCCTCTACAGATGCACAAATCACTTTTGCTCCATTTATCACACAGATATGTGGTGCAAAAGGGAGAGAGCGCGAAACTAGTCATTTGCAGGTGAAAAACAGCGTGAAGACTCGTAGCAGCAGATTCAAGCCGTTGTCGTTGTGTACTTGTGTTTGTGCTCGAAAAAGCATAGGAGGAAAAAAATATATATATGTAAGAAAACATTGTACAAGTGTGCAAATCTCATTGCAAGAATTCAGATACTGATCTGTGGATGTACAAAATTCATCCGTGACTTCACATTTTTGATGCAGGTGTGTGAATGGGTTTTGCACCATATTCACTGCAGCAATAGCAGCAAAACATGTGAGAGTACGAGTTTCTGGATTTGTGATTCGTAGAATAGGATTTGTGTCTCTGCAATGAAGGATTCGAGAAGGTGTAACTATTGTGTTGTGTTTGTGGGAGAGAGAAAAACATCTACAAGTTTGCAACTTTTGTCTGTGGCTTCAAATTTACTGATACACATGTGTGGCTATTCTCTACAACTACAGATTCTGCTGTCACGGACGCTCAGCTGTTTTGCACCAAAAATACCTTCATATTATCAAGATTTTTATTAAAGCGATTTAATCGAAAGTGTGTGTGTTATATATACAGGGTAGCCAACTCTCATGCATTTGATTGATGACATGATGCAAGCTTTTAGGCTCTGTTTTGCTCAGCCCATGTTAATCTCATGCCAAATTGGCAACCCTGCTTGCAAATTGCGATATGAAACAGTCTCAGTTTCATTATACAGGTATTTCCACCAATTTTTGGTAAACATTACAGCATATTATGCATTGATTGTCGATGACATTTACAGTATCAATTTATTCTGGAGAGTGATGGAGAGGCAACATCAATATGGTTTTGTTAACCCTCAGTTATTGCTTACTTATGTGACCATACAGTTGAACTATTTTTCACTTAAACGCTATATTTTAGCTCAATAATATTTAATATTTTGAGATCTTTTTGGTGCTAAATACTATTTGTGCAATATTTATAGTACATTAATGACTTAAAATAATTGTTCTAATATTTCTATTACTTATATTACAATTAGTGTAGTATTTAAGGTTAAAAAGGAGAAAAAGGTTTTAAATTCTATTGCAAAGATGCAAATTAGAGTTATTTTGTGGTCAGAAAAAGAAAATCGTAATGATTTACCATGATTTACCCACTTGGTACTTGTATGGCTCCTTACTAAACATATCTGGAATATTGCAAGTCATACCCGCTTACTTATTTTTAAGTTCTTCATTTAAATTACTATTTAGACATGATTAAACACTAGATTTTTAAATGAGAAATGTAAAAAATGAATAGCTAAAATCCTTTCTTTGTTTAAAAAAATAATACTCAATTGATTACACAATGAATGCAAGCAAATACTGAATTTAAAGTTTAAAATGGTGCTAAAGCATTAAAAAAAAATTTATTCACTTATATTTACAGTATATACACATTAATTGATATTGAATCAAGACTGAAATCACACAAAAAAAATTGAATATTAAATAAAAAAAATAAAAATAAAACAAAACTTGGGCATTTGAACATTTGATTTAATTGGAAAAAGTTTAATAACTGACCATTTTTTCCCACAGAACAGACAAAATAATTCTACATCAGACTGAGTAAAACAAAACACAAAAATGATTTACATTAATCTACCTTAACCATTACACACTAGCTGTACCTGCTTCAAATAAGCATAAATAAGAAAATAAATAAACACACAAACCAAAGAAAATAAAAGCAAAATCAGTATGAGGAGTTTTTAGAGGTGGTTACACGGGCAGTGGCCAAACTAGACATCAGTTGGCCCCCCGAGAAAGCTCCTGTGCGTACGTAGGAGCCTCTCATTTTTCCCCGATCTCCACACCGAGGTGTTGAGATCATGGTCGAAACCATTTTCGTCCCGCCCGCTCATTCCCGCCTCTCATTATTATGGTAATGTACGGGAGTTGGACGCGCGGGTACAGAGCGACGTCCCGGGTTGAACAGACGCTCGCGAGCTATCTGTCACCCGCGGGGGCGTCGGCTCTGAAGGCTCCCACCCTGCCCACTAAGCCTCTGCGCACCACATCATCCCTAGTGGGCAGGGGGTATGCGGCAGCAGGTCAGGCCGGTGCGTGTCTGCACACTATGGCAGTGTTACAGGCGTACCAGGCCGAACTGCTGAGAGACTTAGATGAGGGCGGGGATTTAGGCCAGAAGATATTTCTCCCCCACCGCTCTCTAACTCTTGGGGCTGCTGGGTGGGAGCAGTCCCCTCCGCATACCAGCTCCTCACACAGGGCTGCGCAGAAACAGAGCGTCGCCTCTCGCGCTCCCCCGCGGCGCAGCCGAGGGCAGCGGCGCTCTGCATCGGGGGCCTCGAAGCCGAAGGCAGACCTGAGGGATGTCTTGTCGGCTAGGAGGTCCTCGGCTAAGAAGTCCTGACGGGCGAGCCCCAGGACTACGGAGGGCGACCCCTACTGGGATGGAGCGGTTTGCACCGCGGCACACGGTGACCGTCTCCCTTCGGTGTCCACCGGGGATTTGTCTGTCAACCCTGCATTTCCAGGGCACAGCAGGTCCCAGCGAGTGCTTTCTCAGAATTCCCTGCCGGTGGTTACGGCAGGCCTGAGAAACTCGCCTCGTTTACCAGATTTCGCATCTCCCTCCGGAGCTCCGCAGCGAGACAGCGGTCTGGTCTTTTCTCTATCACCAGAGGTCGGTCTCGAGTGACTGATTCCCTTAGTAGATCATCTAGCAGCCTGGCAGCAACTGCCAGAGGTGTCTCTTTGGGTCCTGCAGACAGTAGAGTGTGGTTGTTCCATCCAGTTCGATGGGCCACCGCCGCTATTCAACGGAGTTTGCGTGACTACGGCCCGCCCCGAGCAGGCTCTGGTTCTGGAATAGGAAGTCGATATTTTGCTCATTCCGGCTGCTATAGCCGGTACTTCATTGTTCCAAGGAAGGATGGGGGGCTGAGGCCCATACTGGTTTTTGAGTTTCGGAACCTCTCAGCCAGAAAGCTGAAGTTCAAGATGCTCACAGTTAGGCAGATCGTGTCCCAAATCGGGTCCAAGGACTGATTTGTCACGACAGACCTCAAGGACGTTTGTCCCATGTACCCATCTTTCCCTCTCACAGGGAGTTCCTGAGGTTCACTTTCGGGGGCAAAGCGTGTCAGTATCGGGTTCTTCCCTTCGGCCTAGCACTCTCACCCCGCACTTTCACCAAGTGTGTGGATGCGGCACTGGTCTCGTTGCGACTGCAGGGCATCCGCATACTCAATTATATCGACGATTGGTTGATTCTCGCTCAATCAGAGCGGTTGGTGGTTCGGCATCGAGATGTCGTTCTCGCCCACATGAAAGATTTGGGGTTAAGACTAAAACGCCAAGAAAAGTGTGCTTTCTCCAGCTCAGAGAACCACTTATCTAGGTGTGGTGTGGGATTCGACCACGACGCAGGCGCGGTTATCCCCTGCTCGGATCGAGTCAATCCTCACGGCAGTCGAGAGAGTGCGAGAAGGCCAGCCATTCACTGACAAGCAGTTTCAGAGACTGCTCGGGCTCATGGCAGCTGCGTCCAGCGTGATTCCTTCTGGTCTGCTGTACATGAGGCCCCTACAGTGGTGGCTCAAGACCAAGGGGGTCTCCCTGAGGGGAGACTCGCTTCGCATTGTCAAGGATCACGCCATTGTATGGAGAAAACCTTGCCTTAGACTTGTGGAGGAAACCTTGGTTCTTGCCCGCGGTCTGTGGAGCGGTTGCCACTTGACGTGGCATGTCAACCAGCTAGAGATCCTAGCTGTGTTCCGTGCGCTCAAGCACTTCCTCCTGGACCTGAGAGATCACCACGTGCTGTCCGCACCGACAGCACGGCAGTGGTCTCTTACATCAACCACCAAGGAGGTCTGCGGTCGCGCCCCTTGTAGAAGCTGGTACACCAGACCCTTGTGTGGTCTCAGGGCCAGCTCCGATCACTGAGAGCTGTGCACATTCCTGGGCATCTCAATGTGGGAGCAGACGTTCTGTCGAGACAGGGGCTGAGGCCCAGGAAATGGATGCTTCACCCAGGTGTGGTGAAGCAGATTTGGAAGGTTTTGGCCAGGCACGGGTGGACCTGTTCGCGACTCGAGAGTCAGCATAATGTCCCCTCTGGTTTTCTCTAGTTCCTCCAGCTCCTCCGGGACTGGATACTATGGTTCAGACGCGGCCGAGGCTCCGTCTGTACGCCTTCCCCCCCGATCGCTCTGCTCCCGGGAGTTCTGGCGAGAGTGTGCCGGGACGCGGTCAGTCTACTGTTAGTAGCACCGTTCTGGCCGGGCCGAGTTTGGTTCTCGGACCTGATTTCTCTCCTCGACGGCACCCCGTGGCCGGTACCGATCAGGAGAGATCTCCTCTCACAGGCCGGGGGCACCATTGTGCACCCCCGCCCAGAGCTATGGAAGCTGTGGGTATGGCCTCTGAGGGGGCGCAACTCATAGCTTCCGGTCTATCAACCAAGGTTGTCGAGACCCTCCTTCAATGCAGAGCTCCCTCAATGAGGAAACTGTACGTTGAAGTGCGGAGACCGCCACCTTGACCCAGTCAACTGCCCAGTTAGTGCAGTTCTGGAGTTCCTGCAGGCCCGTTTCTCCGCAGGGTTAACCCACTCCACTGCTAAGGTCTACGTGGCAGCTATTTGTCATACCACGCCCTTATCGGTGGCCAGTCAGTGGGCAGATACCCCCTAGTTACATGTTTCCTCCGGTGCTGGAGGCTGAGGCCTCCTCTACGATCAGGCGGCCCCTTCGATGTTGACTGTGTGCCC
>NC_136746.1:30941285-31018785 GCF_936440315.1 Barbus barbus | reverse complement strand
CTGGAAAAATCAGACGTCTCAAATGCACAGATGAAGAAAAAAAGCTTAAAACAAATGAAAATATCGGCCAATGAGCTCAGAAAATTCAACTTAATTCTAAGGACGAAACAAGATTGTATTTCTGACAGATAATTTGTCTCGTTTTAAACAAACTCGATTCATTTTGATAAATTTTTTTAGAAAACGAGTAATTTTGTATCTCCAGTAAATGTATCTTGATTTAACAATCTTTAGATATTTGTACTGGAAAGCAAGACAAAAATCTTTTGGCAGTCTATTAAATAATTTTTCAAGGAACAAGAACATCTGCTTCATTTCTAATAGGCCTACTTAAGTGGCTTTTAAAAGTGTTTAAGATCACATAAATATATATTTTTAATGGCAAATACTCAAAAAGAGCAAATACCCAAAAGAGCGCATGTTACACCTCTCTTCATCTCCTTGCACTGGCTACCAGTGGCAGCTCGCATCCAGTTCAAGACACTGATGCTTGCGTACAGAACTACCACAGGCTCAGCACCCTCCTACTTCCACTCACTATTACGAACCTACATCCCCTCCAGAAGTCTGAGATCTGCTAGTGAGCGACGCCTTGTGGTACCATCACAGAGAGGCTCAAAATCACTCTCCAGAACATTCTCGTTCACCATTCCTGGCTGGTGGAATAATCTTCCCACCCCTATCCTGAACGCCGGATCCCTGGCAATCTTCAAGCAACAACTGAAAACTCATCTCTTTCGGCAGTACTTGACTTCATCCTAAACTCAAAAAAAAAAAAACTCAGTCTTTCCCTCTATCTTTCTCTCCCTGCCTTACTAGCTTGTACTTATTTGAACAATGACTGAGACTTGGTGTTACAGCACTTCCTCTGTCTGATTGCCTCTTCAAGATTAATCGCTTCTTGTATTCCCCAATTGTAAGTGGCTTTGGATAAAAGCGTCTGCCAAATGACTAAATGTAAATACTGTTAACTAGTCCTGCAGTTTTAGTTCCAGCAGCACATTAAACCAGCAGTAAAACTCTGTCCTGAATTCAAGAGGCACCAGATGCTTCCATGATCAATAATAACTCACATATGTATATGTGTCCCTGGAGCACAGAAGCAGTCATGAGTAACACAGGTATATTTGTAGCAATAGACAACAATACATTGTATGGCTCAAAATTATACATTTCTCTTTTATGACAAAAATCATTAGGATATTAAGATCATGTTCCATGAAGATATTTAGTACATTTCCTACCGTAAATATATAAAAACTTCATTTTTGATTAGTAATATGCATTGCTAAGAACTTCATTTGAACAACTTTAAAGGAGATTTTCTCAATATTTAGATTTTTTTGCTCCCTCAGATTCCAGATTTTCAAATAGTTGTATCTCAGACAAATATTGTCCTCTCATAACAAACCATACATCAATGGAGAGATTATTTATTCAGCTTTCAGATGATGTATAAATCTCAATTTCGAAAAATTTACCCTTATGACTGGTTTTGTGGTCAAATGTGTAAACATACAAATGCAATTAAGTCGATTATCAGGTTGGACTGGAGATGAAGATCTCCTCTGTCGTCTGGTGTGTTTCATGGGGTGTCGTCATACTCATGCAAACAGTCTTAAATTGTAGAATTGCCTCTTAAATCTCTATTTTACATCATGCTGAAGAGTTACGTTGCATAGAAGTTCAGATTACTCTAGGAGCGATGGAGACGAAAGAAGCCAGGGCTGGGATCTCGAGGGCTGTTAAAGGCGAGGTGAGCAGCTCAGAGACAGCAGGGGGCGCTAGCAGCTTCCTGGAGACGAGCAGACCGAGCCGCACATGCTCAGTTTGGAGGCCTCGGGTTCGGCCTCAGGTTCAGCCTCAGTCTCCTCGTCCTCTGTTCCTCCCTCGGCCTCGTCTCCGTCTGGATCGGCGTCTCCATCTGCGGCCATACAGCCCTCCTCCTCCTGCCGGCGCTTCAACCTGATCCACAGCACAGAACGACAGGAAGAGCTTCAGGAACACACTCATAGAACACACACACACAAATCACATCAACGCTCTCACACAGGTGCAAAAACACACTGGACAAATCAACTGACATTGTGACTTTGGAGCACAAAACCAGTCATAAGTAGCACGGGTATATTTGTAATGTATGTGTCAAAATTATACGTTTTTCTTTTATGTCAAAAATCATTAGGATATTAAGTAAAGATCATGTTCCACAAAGATATTTAGTGAATTTCCTACCGTAAATATATCAAAACTTCATTTTTGATTAGTAATATGCATTGCTAAGAACTTAATTTGAACAACTTTAAAGGAGATTTTCTCAATATTTAGATTTGTTTTGCTCCCTCAGATTCCAGATTTTCAAATAGTTGTATCTCAGACAAATATTGTCCTATCATAACAAACCATACATCAATGGAAATATGATTTATTCAGCTTTCAGATGATGTATAAATCCCAGTTTCGAAAAATTCACATTTGTCCTTTTCCTGAAGAAAATGTGCTTGTGATGATGCAAAACAGATGTTTTAATGCATTCTTATGGAAATTGAGCTTGGATTGAGGGATTGACGGTCAGAGAAATTAATTTGCATGTACAAAATACACAGTACAGCACAATAAAACAATGCAAAAACACACCCAGTGCACAGTCTTTCTAAATGCTTTTGTAGAGTTGTAGTTATTATTTTTGGGGTATTTTCTCATCTTGCTCCAAAAAAGTGATTTGAACACACATGACAGTACAGTACGCCTTCCAAACTCATAAATATGAACTTCGCAGGAACACTTGCATGCACTAAAAGCAATGTGAGCATCAAAAAAATGCTTGACTTTATGCAAACATCAATGAGTGCTTAAAAATATGCCGATTGTGAGTCTCTATCTCACAATTCTGACTATTTTTCTCAGAAATTCTGGGTTTACATCTTGCAGTTCTATTTTTATTTATTTTTTTAAATCAAAATAACACCAAAAAAATCTTCCATACGTTTGCATATTACTACATTTAACTCAAGTTTTTGGACAGTTTTATTATGACCAAAGTGGCTGGATTAAGGACCGTATATTAAAATCACACTATCTTGGGTAATTCAGAAACAAAGCTTGCATTTTTCTTTCAACTGTAATCACGTATATATGATGAACATACTGAGTGTGCATTGAAATAAACATATTTTGTACACATGGCGAGTTCAAATGACTTTGGTCAGAACAAGATGGTGCTGCACCTTTTCTGCATACAATTTGTAATTTTTTATATCTTCAAATTGATAAAGACTGGGAGTGTTTTTCTTTTTTGTTTTTATTTAATTTAAGAAGGTGCTGTCAATGGAATCATTATGTATTCTGTCGTATTTTGTATTTGCAACTTTTTTTGTACTGTAAAAAAAAAAAGCTAATTAACAGAGATTTTGCATTTGGCATGTTTTCTCATTAATGCCCCAAACTCGGAAACTCTCATTAATGAGTCTCCCACTCATAATTAGGACTTTGTAGAGACATTCATGTGCATTTAACTCGTAAATGCAATCAATCTGACATGGATATAGACATGAAAGACACACACCCCAAAGCACAGGTGTTAGTGTTGTTGTCAGCAGAGGTTTGCAGTGTAAGACTGATCACGAGTACTAGTGATACTTGACTAAACAGCCCTGCAGATCATCAGGTGACAGATGCATGAATAACGAGGTAGTTATAAAAATAGCAACAGAAACGTAAATTACAGCAGACAGAGAGAGACAGAGGCTCGTGCAGACACTGGTCAATAATACACGAGGTGATCATCTGGAGCAGAGAACAGAACTGTCTCACACACCGTCTCTATCAGACACGTGAACAGAGACCACTAACCAGCTGCTGAAACATGCGCTGAACACATAACACACACGTTTACTTAGATATCTAATGGAGACATTACATAGACTCAGGGCTTCTGCAGGGTTTCTGATGGTTAATTTAAGACTTTTTAAAGACCTTTTTAGGAGCAAGTCTAAAAACAAAGGAAGGAACAAAATTAAAGGAAACATACTTAGTGCTGTCAAACCATTAATCACGATTAATTGCATCCAAAATAAAAGTGTTTGTTTACATAATATATGTGTGTGTGCTGTGTATATTTATTATGTATATATAAATACAAACACATGCATGAATATATTTAGGAAAAATATGTTGTTTATATTTAATATAAAATATAAGAATATAAATGTATATGCATGTAAATATTTCCAAAATATATGCTGTGTGTGAGTAATAAATATACACAGCACACATACATAGATAATGCAAAAACAAAAACGTTTATTTTGGATGCGATTAATCGTTTGACAGCACTAATATATTTACATTAATATAATTTATATTATATATATACCTATTTAATATGTAAACATAAAATTTTTCTGAAATATATACATGCATACATAAAATATGTAAAAAAAAACCCATCAACGTATTTCAAAATTGCTACTTTATTGTAACATATCATAAAATTATAATATTAGTGCTACCAGTAACTTATTTGTAACATATGAACTTTTAATTTAGTGCAATATTTTGTCATTGCAACATTTTAGTGCAGTTTTCACCAACAACTGCAATTGTATTTATATTGTAAACCTAAATTCACTGTTATCCCAGCGGTCACTATTCTGACCATCAAGATGTTTGTTTTGGAGCTTTGATGCAGTCCTCATCTTCTCAAGGTGCAAACAGGAATTAAACTGCTCTGGTCATGTGACACTGCACATATTTAATTGAGACCTTTATTTTTTCCATATTTGCAGGAGATGCACTAAACATCAGTCAGTAAGGTTTTTCATTGGCCTTAAATCAGGTTTGCCAATGTATAACGGTTTACAACTTTTGCTTGAAGTACAGGACAATCTTTTTTCCAGTGCCCATGACCTAAACAATATTACAGATTAGAGCCGAATCGGTTTTACCAGAAGCTTTCGTATTTATACAACGTGTGGCTGTCCACATATTTAATTAAAGGTTGCATAAAATGAGATGCAACCGTTTCACTGCATTCATCTTTCAAGTGGGTAGCATCAACACAAGATTTATGTATCAAGTCATATTCATCTGCTTCAGCTTCAGTAGATGCTTCACGCTCTGCGATATAGATAGATGTTTGAGTTGGCAGCGTGTTCTTAAACTGCTCCAAAACAACTAAATCAACAAGATCCTCATACGATTCAACAGCTGAAGCATTACACCAACGTGTACAAAACAACTCTAATTCACACCAATCAGTATGTGAGTGGAACATAGTTACAGAAGGTGGCGGAGTAATCAGCAAACACAACAATTCCGCCGCAGATGACATAATCCCTTTATTTATACACTGAAAAAAATTATACTATTTTTTTTTTTTTTAAGGTAAGTGGTTGCAAAATATTTATTTTAGCTACATTTTTTTTTTAAATGTTGAAAGTTAGTCAACTAAATTTATTAAAATAAACTGATTGCAACCACGTACCTTAAATCTTTTTTATAAATTAAATTTTTTATTTATTAAATTTTTATTTTTTTTTCAGTGTAAGAGCAATTAAAAAAAAAAAAAATCAAATATTCTCTTTCAGTTTATTCAGCTTCTATCTTTCCTGGACAATAGTATAGTATACTTTATAGTATATTTTATAGAATACATCAAAGACTTTTTGAGACCCGCAGAAACCCTGTTATATACAGATATACTATAAAATACTATAACCTAACACTAACAGAAAACTTTCCGCATTTAAAAAATGCTGACTTTATTTACTTTAATTTATACCGATCTTACAAACGAAGACGTTTCCAAAAGGAGGTCAAATTTAATTCGCTGCTAGGTGAAATTTTATCCCCAAAATATGTCTAAGAGTGACAAACTATTAATTAATTAAATCGTAAATGCAAAATTGAAATAAAATACTTACTAAAAAGATCAAATATTTAATTTGTTCACCTGCATATCATGTGACCATTAACATCAGAGAACCGAGAACCTGTGAATGTGTCAGTAAATTATTGAAATATTAACTTAAAATCCCAGGGTGACTTCAAAGAAACATATTAACTCACATCAAGCCCACATGAAGAAATACTATAGTAATTTATAGTATTTACAACACTTTGTTAATGGATGCTGCAGCATACTGTAGTATTAACTCTATTGAACTGATAAACTGTAACAAATACTGTAGTATACTTTAGTTTTTACTACAGTAAACTGTAGTGTATTGTAGTATAATATACCCTATAGAAAATTTAGTACAGTATCGGGTAAAGAAAAAAAAACAAACACTTGCCCCTTTTAGACTTGCACTATTCATTCATTCATTTACTTACTGCTGGTTTTCTTAAAAAAATACAATTATAATAATAATAATAAAAACTAATACTAGCTTCTCTATTCTTTTTGTATTCTATCTATTTGTTTTCTTTTTATTTATTATAAAATTAACACAAAAAACCCTCTAACACTAGCTTGCTCTATTCTTTTTCTAATCTATCGTTCTTTGTATTTATTACATAATTTAAAAAAACTTGCTACATGAACTGCGTTAGACTTATTGCACTTGCATGTTGATTTTGCTGGCCTCTGTTGTCCTCATTTGTAAGTCGCTTTGGATAAAAGCTAAATGACTAAATGTAAATATTACTATAGTTGTTATATTACCACAGCATCTCACTATATATAGTAATTACCACAACAAATTAATTACTTTACTATAGTCTCGTTTAAAAACCACTATAGTGTTTAATATAAATTACTATAGTATTTTTTCATGTGGGAGGGCTTCGGCTGACAAATAATAAAGCGCTCACTGAGCTGTAGAACAAAAATAGTGTTTATAGTCTCACTTTTCACGGTTGAAAATCATGAACTCTTGCTGGACGACTTCAAGGCACTCCTGAAGATACTCGTTCTCCTGAGAGAAAAACAAAGAAACAACACGTTAATCAGCTCTAACTAGCCGTCAGACGGCAGTAACCTCCTAAAGCTGCTTGTGTCGAGCTCCAAATAGCAGATTCCTGCTGGAACACACCAAAAATAGCCTGCCATACTTCAGGAGAAGCTCCAACACTGAAAGCTTCATAATTTAATCATCCAGGTAATAATGCCTCCGCTTGCTGCATCTACAGACCACAGGCCTCTCGTGCTCCAGAGCTGATTCATCCTGATCTGATTAGAGACACGCTTTGTAATCGTGCAAACACAGAAAATATCTGGAGAACGGCGTGTGTGTGAAGAGGCGTCGCTCACGGATGGAGACGTCAGTCAGACTCAATATAATAAAGCCTGAGGGATAAACACAATCAGTGCACCGGCCTTTAGTCCAACACGCTCTTATCTTAGGGATTACGCTCAAATTTCACACAACTATAAGAGTGAGATGCAATTTCTGAGACGTGTGTGTGTGTGTGTGTGTGTGTGTGTCTGTGTGTGTGAGTGTGTGTGTTTGTGAGTGTGAGTGTGTGTGTGTGTGTGTGTGTGTGTGTGTGTGTGTGTTTGTGAGTGAGTGTGTGTGTGTTTGTGTGTGTGTGTGTGTGTGTGTGTGTGTGTGTGTGTGTTTGTGAGTGAGTGAGTGTGTGAGTGTGTGTGTGTGTGTGTCTGTGTCTGTGTCTGTGTCTGTGTCTGTGTCTGTGTCTGTGTCTGTGTGTGTGTGTGTGTGTGTGTGTGAGTGTGAGTGTGTGTGTATGTGTTTGTGAGTGAGTGTGTGTGTGTGTGTGTGTGTGTGTGTGTGTGTGTGTGTTTGTGAGTGAGTGAGTGTGTGTGTGTGTGTGTGTGTGTGTGTGTGTTTCACTCACAGACTGAGAATCTTTGCTGTTGTCTCTCGATCTGTTTTTTGCCAGTCGCTTCTTCTTCTTATGAAGAGGACGAGACTCCAGAATCATCTCCTCCAGTTCAAAGGTGGGATCACAATGCAGACGACCCTTCTGTTTGAGAAACAGAGTAAGTGTTATAGAGAAAGCAAATATTCAACAAAAGCACAATCTGACCGTTTCTTCTGTAAGTTCATCATGTGAGTCTAAATGTGTGAACAGGGTTCAAAACGAACTTAAATGTAGAACATTTACTGACCATACATATTGTTTTACTGGCTTTTAATTCCCTTTGGAATTATTTATTAACAGGTTTGTATAAATGTGTCTCTGCATCAGTGTCTCAGCAATGGATGCTCTGCAGTGAATGGGTGCCGTCAGAATGAGAGTCCAAACAGCTGATAAAAACATCACAATAATCCACACCACTCCAGTCCATCAGTTAACATCTGGAGAAGACTAAAGCTTTAAAGTTTAGAGCTGTTTTGTCTTGTAAACGCTGCTTGATCCGTGCAGATTTCTCTCCTGATTCAGACCAGAACACTGTTTCACTGGAGGAAGAGTTATTATGGATTATGGACTCATATTTTAGTTACAAACATCTTAATGCTGGATATGTTTCAGTTTTAGTCTTCTCCAGATGTTAACTGATGGACTGGAGTGGTGAGGATTATTGTGATGTTTTTATCAGCTGTTTGGACTCTCATTCTGACGGCACCCATTTCTTCAAATCTGTTCCCATGAAGAAACAAACTACTGAAATAATTGAAATCACTTTTCAATGATTTTGCATTTGCTTACAAAACTTTTACAATTCACTTTGCATTTACCTAGTAAGAGTGCAAATATTTCCCAAACCAAGACAAATGCATTGAAATACAATATTTCTTCCCTTATCATTTTATATATGTGTGTGTGTGTGTGTGTGTGTGTGTGTGTGTGAGCTGTCATCAGTTGAACTCAATCTCACATTGGGAACAAAGCCGGGCTCCATCTTCTTCTCAAAAATGTCGTCCCAGTTGACATCGGAGAGGTAGGGTGCCGTCTGCATTTGAGCTAGACTACAGAAGCGATGCTCTGGGTTTACAGTCAATAACTACAGAAACACAGAACACAAGCAGATACAGGAATCAGGACAGTCCAACCACACTTCTCATCAATGCATATTCATAGAAGTATTCACACCACACTTGACTACTGTAATGTGACATATTTCTGAGTAAAACAGGATATAAGGAGAAAAATTAAAGAAAAACATTTATTAACTTGCTCAGAATGCACAGACCCAGCTAACAGGAACATTCTGCCAAAGTTATGAACACGTTCTTCCAGTAACGTTAATAGAATGATCATTCAGAGTTATCTGGCCTTTAATAATGTTCTCAAAACATTAATCATGGAACGTTGGATGTTTATATAACATTTTTAAATGTTACAAGTTTCAGAAAGTTTAGAGAACATTCAAAAGTAACATATTCCCATAATGTTTGCAAAATTATAAAATGGAATGTACAAAAATTGGTGTTTTGAATGTTCAGAGAAATAATGTTTTAATGGGAATGTTAGAAAAACATTCTTTCAACATATTTTTGTTAGGTGAGGCACTTCCTGGAGATCAGGAGATCTCAGGTTTCATTTAAGTATCTGTTTGATTTTTAGGAGCCATACAGACACTAATGAGGGAACAGGTTTATCTCTTTTAATTGCAGACTTTGTATATCAGCCAATTTGAGCACAGTTTGAAACTTCTAAAACTCTCACATCCGAGAAAACGTGGGTCTTTTTCTCAGGAGAGATGTCTGAAAAGCAAGAAAACTTCACATTTGCATTTATGCATTTAACAGATCTACTTATCTACAGCAACCTAGGGGAGCATAAGCAATTCCTCACAAGCACATTGCATTTAATATTAATGCTATTTAGGAGAAAGTTGAGATTTTGATAGATGTGCCAAGAGCAGATTCTTTATCTTTACATGCATAGTTGAATCTAACAGTCATAATTGATGAATTTAGCAACATCAGCACTGTTACTGAACTGACTGGAGCTGAAGAATCCTGTGAAGCTGCTGTGTATTTGTATTGTATAAAGCTCTATAAAGTTAAGGTGACATGTCATCTGCTCGTGTAAACAGCAGTTTTATTTGCTGATAAACTCAAGAGTGTGGACTGCTGTGAACGGCCCCGGGAGCCGTTACAAATGTTATTCCCTTATCAAGTGAGGGATGATTTTATAAAGCGGTTATAACGGAAACCGTATCTGCTGATGGTTCCTGTGCAGGCGTCTGCATCTCTCCTCAAGGAGCCGAGACATGAGTAATCGATCACTGAGACGCGCCTGAAGACTGAGAACTGATCAGTTTACTGTGTCACGAGGGTCGTCTATATCAGTGTTTTATAGAAATTAATAAACTTATTACATTGTTTGAATTAAAATGTAAAAATATAAACAATACATTAAAAAAGTTACAAAACCCAATGTTAAATTTACTTATATTATGTTTCCAAATGAGGTCTCATGAAAATCCCAATAGTTTCTCCTAATTTTTAATTTTTATATCTTTTTTTTTAAAGTAAATTTGTCCTTGTTTTTTTGTCATTTTTATTACTTTTTATAAATTTTTCTTTCAGTTTCAGTTTCAATTATTTTAGTACATCAAGTTAAGCTAAACAAAAATGAGAAATGATGCCTTGGTAACCTTGGTAAACAAAAGTAAAAAATAAATTAATAGATTTCAGTCTCATGTGAGTGTTTTAGAAGAGATTTCAACAATGTCTCAAAGTGTGCTTAAATTGGCCGATATACCAAAATCTGCACACAAAGGCAAGAGATCTTAAAATGAAATCAGATCATTGACTCATTTGTGTTTGTATGTCTATTAAGAAACACCTGCATCAAACTGATACTTCAATTAAATATAATAGAGAACTACTTCCTGTGGGTCCATCTGTTCATCCTACCCACAATGCTCTTCTCCAGTGATTCATGCACGCAGTATAATCTCCTCATATCTCTCAGCTCTAATAAATGTCTGTAATGTCTCTCTGTTCTTCACCAATATCTATTCTCCTCTCATAATATTTCTTCTCTCTCTCTAGCGCTCCAGAAGAGTGACACTCGTTTCCTTCATTCATCTTATTTTATTATCTCTCCAGCTCATTATCATCTCCTCCTTTTTCTCTCAATCTTTCCCTTTATTCTCTCCTGCATCATTAGAGTGTTTTATCCTCTCTTCACTCATTCTGACTACATCTGCGTTCTGTCTGTTTTCATTTCTCTCTCTCCATCTTCTGTCCATTTCATCCTTATTAATGCAGTTTGTCGAGGTAAAGGCTTTTCCGACTCGGGCCAGAAAGAACTCCCTTAACAATGACGCATGACACCATACCAACCACACCTAGAAACTACCCAAAACACCCTAGCAACCACCTAGAACACAATAGCAAGCCATCAAAACACCCTAGCAACCACCTAGAACACCCTCACAACTACCCAAAACACCCTAGCAACCACCTAGAACACAATAGCAAGCCATCAAAACAACCTAGCAACCACTTAGAACACAATAATATCCACCTAGAACACTCTAGCAACCACCTTGAACACCCTATTAACCATCTAAAACAGAACAGCAACCATTCAAAACAACCTAGCAATCACTTAGAACACCCTAGTAGCCACCTTGAACACCCTAACAACCACCCAGAACACCCTATCACATAGAGCACCCTAGTAACCACCTTGAACACCCTAACAACCACCCAGAACACCCTATCACATAGAACACCCTAGTAACCACCTAGAACACCAAAACAACCACCCAGAACACCCTAGCAACCACTTAGAACACCCTAGTAACCACCTAGAACACCAAAACAACCACCCAGAACACCCTAGCAACCACTTAGAACACCCTAGTAACCACCTAGAACACCAAAACAACCACCTAGAACACCCTAGCAACCACTTAGAACACCCTAGTAACCACATAGAACACCAAAACAACCACCTAGAACACCCTAGCAAATGCAAAGCAATGTGCTAAAAACAATCAGAACATGTTACACACAAAATGTCCTGCCAAAAACTGAGTAACCACCCAGAGTTAGAATGTCCTAGCAACTGCAATATTCTAAAAACAAACAGAACATGTTAACAACCACATAGAGATGTTCAGGCAACCACCCAAAACACCCTAATAATCAACCCAAACACCTGAGCAACCACCTAGAACACATTAGCAACTGCAAAGCAATATGCTAGAAACAAGCAGAACACATTATCAACCTCAATGTCCTGTCAAAACTCCATAGCAACCACCCCAAACACCCCAGAAAAGATCAAAGAACTCCTTAGCAACCCCCTGGCAACCATCCAGAATATCTTGGCAACATCCAACTAGATTTACACTGTCATAAGTATATGTGAGTGGGGTTTGCCTGTGTAAGTCTATGACACCATGCTGGGTTGCTATGGGTGATTGTAGTGTTGGGGGTGATGCATTACAAGTAACGAGTTACATCATCAGATTACTTTTTAATTTAGAAGAAAACAGTACTACTTTTAAGTAACTCCAGTTCCTGTGTTTCTGATGTATTGAGTGACAGCTCTGGTGTTGAGAGAAATCAGGAGTAAGTGCAGAGTGTTGTGTGTGAACATGATCTTACTGTAGTTCTAGACTAAATATCAACATGATCTTACTGTAGTTCTAGACTAAATATCTACATGATCTTACTGTAGTTCTAGACTAAATATCAACATGATCTTACTGTAGTTCTAGACTAAATATCAACATGATCTTACTGTAGTTCTAGACTAAATATCTACATGATCTTACTGTAGTTCTAGACTAAATATCAACATGATCTTACTGTAGTTCTAGACTAAATATCTACATGATCTTACTGTAGTTCTAGACTAAATATCAACATGATCTTACTGTAGTTCTAGACTAAATATCAACATGATCTTACTGTAGTTCTAGACTAAATATCTACATGATCTTACTGTAGTTCTAGACTAAATATCAACATGATCTTACTGTAGTTCTAGACTAAATATCAACATGATCTTACTGTAGTTCTAGACTAAATATCAACATGTATTTACTCATCTCACCTGCACTAAAACACATTCAGTGTTCCTCACAATCAATAAAAACAGACAAATACAAACTCAGAATATTATACAAACCTGCAATAATTAAATATGTAAAAAAAAATATATATATCAGTTATGCATTTAATCCTATTTTATTAACCAATGTCTTTGCTACTGACCTTCAATGATTCAATTCAACCAAACTAATAACCATAAATGACTAATTTGTGTTTGATTGTAGTTATTGCTGAATAGTGCTGAACTTTCTTCTCTTGCGTCATATTCTTCATGTGATTAGTTTGAGCGGCGCTCTCTACTGTACAGACCTGAATCTACATTTCCTTCAGTCTGAGCCGGATTCACTTCACTTTTGGTGTGAAAGCGCTTTATATTTGTTCAAGAAGGACTTTTTTATATTAGAAAAGAAACAAGCAAGCCCTGCCCAGATTTAAAAAGTAACTCAAAAGTAACGTAACACATTACTTTACATAGTAAAGTAACTAAGTAACATAATTAGCTACTTTTTTAGGAGGTAACGCAATATTGTAATGCATTACTTTTAAAAGTAAATTTCCCCAACACTGGCTGCTAGGGTGTTGGTTCTTCATCTGGTGCATTAGTTGTGTATGTTTGTGATGATCTGTTGATCTCACCTTCCTCAGCAGCGAGACGAGGTCTTTGTGCCAGGATGAACTGTACTGCACACTGACCGTACTAAACAGCTGCAGCAGAGACTCCACCGAGTTACTGGCGTGGATGTCGTACGGCCTCTGAGAAACAGACAGAGAGAGACATAAATGTGACCCTGGACCACAAAATCAGTCATAAGGGTAAATTATACATCATATACATCATATATCAAATATACATAATCTAAAGGCTGAATAAATCATCTTTCCATTGATGTATGGTTTGTTATAAGAGGACAATATTTGGCTGAGATACAACTATTTGAAAATCTGGAATCTGAGGGAGCAAAAAAATCTAAATATTGAGAAAATCTCCTTTAAAGTTGTTCAAATGAAGTTCTTAGCAATGCATATTACTAATCAGAAATGAAGTTTTGATATATTTACGGTGGGAAATTTACAAAATATCTTCAAGGAACATAATCTTTACTTAATATTCTAATAATTTTTGGCATAAAAGAAAAATGTATAATTTTGACCCATACAATGTATTGTTGGCTATTGCTACAAATATACCCCAGCGACTTGAGACTGGTTTTGTGCTCCAGGGTCACATATGTGTTCAGGGCTTCCCAGGTAACACATTTACATGATAAAAACATGTTTTGAAATGTTTCTAAAGCACTGAAACCTCCAGTTTTTGGTTCATGATTATAATGTTTTTTTAAAGGTTACAAAAATGTTTCTTACAGTGTTCTACTAACTTTATCTTCACCCAAACCATAACATTATTTAATATTCTAAATATTTCAAAATGTTTTCTTGTCATGATTAAAACTTTATTTAACTCTGTCCCTGCCACTGACATTATTTTCCAGCTTGGAAACACGGTGGAAATAAGCAATCGTGTATGTAAGCAGATGCATATGTAAAATAACGCCATCATCAAACATTAAACAGCTTATAAATCAAAACGGCCTAACATTAGGAAATGAAACACCGATGCAGGAAGTAGTTTATGATTGTGAAGCTTTGGAGGTGTGGATGGAAGCAATCGACTCCATCTATATTTGGATCATCGTTCTGAATCCGATCCGGACAGTCTTTGACAAAAACTCAATTTTCTCAGCTTTTTGTTTAAAATCGCTCACCAACATCCAAGCGTTAATAAAAAAAAGATGCATGAAGCTAGAATAAAACTGTTTGTTTGTTTAAAAGTGTAAAAAATGACATCGCATGTTCAGATACTGATACAAAAAAATATCCATAAAAGTTTTGTGAAAATGATTAAAAATGCCGGCGGTGACTGGCAACTTTTTTTTTTTTAATGCTGGCAGAGAAAGAGTTAAAGGTTACAAAAATGTTTCTTAAAACATTCATCAAGTGTAAATAACATCATAGGAACGTTCCAAGAATGTTGATCTCAGAATGTTTTTCTCTCAACATTATATTAATAAAGTTATGAGAACATTCCATAAACATTACTTTAAGAACATCTTGTCCTAACAATGATATCACTTTTAATAATCATTAGTGAAGGTTGAGAGAGCGTTCCACGTTAGCGTCGGTCCTGCTGAAACTCTGTTGTTTTGGTGTTCTTTGGTGTTAGGGTTGCAAACCAGTAAAGCTTAGCTGGTAAAGATGGTTGACCAAAGAGGTTAAGCTACACTGTAAAAACAAATCTGTAAAATTTACGGTAAAAAGCCGGCAGCTGTGGTTGCCAGAATTGTACTGTAAAAAAAATACAGTAGCAATGTTTTAGGTTTTAATTTCAGTAACTGATAAAATGATAATATACCAACCTGTTGAAGTACTGAAATCTGTTTTGTACCTTTGTAATACACTGATAACCACCAAAAGCAGGTGATGATGAATAAGTCACATGATGAATCAAAGCCTATCACAAGCAGCTTTTAAATATCAACATATACAGAAGGTGCACAGTGTCATTCACACAAACACTAAACACCATCATGGCACACACATGAAACTGAAATAATGCAATAAACATTAATTAAACAACATTAGGTGTAACACACAACCCATCATCAAACATTTAATTTGAATTTGAAATTTTAATGTACACACCTGATAAGAAAAAAACTAAGAAGAAACAGTTATCTCAACAACAACAACAAAAAAAACATCAAATTTGAAATGTAACGCAGGGAATTCTGGGAATGTCAATTTACGGTTATTCACTGTAAAATACGTTCTATTTCACTTCCAAAAACAGTATACTACCGTAAAATTACATGTAATGTCCAATACATTTTTTTACCGCATGTAGTAGGGGAAGTTACCATTAACCATTTAACAGGTTTTTAATGTAGCATTTTACAGTCTTTTACCATTAAATTCACAATAATTTTTTTACAGTGTAGTTAAACACCAGCACATCAACATCCCGTGCTGGAGACTTCAGTCCAAACACAAGATTTACTGGTGGCTCGTCAATCTGCGTTTCCCAAAACCATCGTAAACATTAGTAGATCGTAGAAACCATTGCCACCGAGGTTCTCTACAGTCATGCAGTTCTGGACTTTTCATCAGTGAAACATTACGCTATCATCTGCAAAAAAAATTTAATAAACAAAAAGAAAAAAAAAAGGAAAAACAAAAATACTTACCCAACTTCGCAGAATCTCAAAGATCGTCACGCCCAGCGACCACCAGTCCACCTCGACCGCATAACCGGTTCCCCCGCTCACGAACGACTGGAAGATCTCTGGAGCTGTTAGGAGAACACACATGTATTCAGAGCATGATCAAATAATCAGACAAAATAATGTCTGGTCTAATTATTCAAACCAAGAATTGCCACTCATGACAAGAGGAGACTGTCTGACTGACAGTTCAATGTTTTAGTTTAATGTCCTAGTTAGATCCGTGGTTCTCCAAGGCCTTCAAATCTCCAGAACGCTTTTGCTTTAAATCTCAGGTTTCCTGAAGCTTTACAATCTGTTTGATCTTCAGGGTTCCTGCTCTTTTTAACCAATAAATTTGCATGACTTTCCCAGTTGTTTCTGATTTACTGGATCAGGATTAGGGAAAGGATTATTAAAAATATTTTATACTCACAATTTCTAAGTGATAAAATATTTTTTGCATAACTAGTAAAATGTATAGTCATAAGTGAAGTGACATACTGCCAGGTATGGTGACCCATACTCGGAATTTGTGCTCTGCATTTAACCCATCCAACGTGCACACACACAGCAGTGAACACACACACACACCGTGAACACACACCCGGAGCAGTGAACACACACACACAGCAGTGAACACACACACACACCGTGAACACACACCCGGAGCAGTGAACACACACACACAGCAGTGAACACACACACACACACAGCAGTGAACACACACACACCGTGAACACACACCCGGAGCAGTGAACACACACACACAGCAGTGCACACACACACACACACAGCAGTGAACACACACACACCGTGAACACACACCCGGAGCAGTGGGCAGCATTTATGCTGCGGCGCCCGGGGAGCAGTTGGGGGTTCAGTGTCTTGCTCAAGGGCACCTCAGTCGTGGTATTGAGGGTGGAGAGAGTGCTGGACATTCACTCCCCCCACCTACAATCCCTGCCGGCCCGAGACTCGAACCCACAACCTTTGGATTACGAGTCCGAATCTCTAACCATTAGGCCACGACTTCCTCATTGTAAGATTTTAAGATTAGATTAATGTCCATGATTTTTGCAGGTCTAGAAAATACACATTTAAAATGAAGCTTCCTCATATATCTAAGTTAGACCTCATTAGCAACCAAATATAAATGTCATGGGCACCACTCAGAACCACCCAAAAGCACCCTAGCAACTGCAAAACAATATTCTAAAAAAACAGCAGAACACATTAACAACTAGGGCTGGGTGTTTTTTTGGCGGGATTTTATAAAAAAATTCAAATGTAATGTTTTCCCACGATTGTTTTAAATCAAGGAATCACGGTTTTGAATAAAAATATTAGCCAATGATAACAATTAAGAGATAAATCCTCGTTCTTCAAAGGAACAGACTGTTGTTGAAGGGTGGAATCAAAATATGAGTTCTTTTAGATTTTGTCTTATTTCAAATCATTTTAAGGCCAACTTCATCTTGAGGCCCCTAGATCCTGGACTCCTGGTTAATAAACACTAAGTGCGATAACTGAAATAGTTGATCAAACAATAATACATCAGTCTATAAAAAATTGCACAGTAATGTTGGTCTGTACAGAAAATATAAAATGAAAACTGGAAGATCTTGAGAGTTCATCATAATTTCTTGTGTTTGTTTGAGTTCTGGATCTGTGATGTAGATGATGAGATGTTTCTTACCCATGTAAGGCTTTGTACCCGCTAACGCCGTGGCTCGTTCGCCGTCCTTGATTATGGTAGCGATGTTAAAGTCTGTTAAATGCGCGTGACCTGAAGATTAACAGACAGACAAGTGACAACCAGACAAGAAGCGGAGCTGAAGCTCAAACGCACGGATGTGAGAACTACTAGAGCAATCCAGGGCAATAATTCCCTCTTTCTAAAAAGGGAACACCACGAATAGACTGAAAGAGAACACACACTCGTCTCCTTGAACCATTTCTGAGAGCTTCACACACACACATACATCTCATGCATCTCACCTTGCTCGTCCAGGAGGATGTTGTCTGGTTTGATGTCCCTGTGTGGAGAGATCAAGACATCATCACATCAGTTCACATGATGGTAACACTTGGACTTTATTTACACGTCAGTTCTCTCTGATTGTTTTGAAAGCTTCGGTGGCCTTCTTTTGTGTGAATGTTAAGTTCTCAGGGGGCCGTCACACTTTCAACACACTCTCTAATTACAACGAGCACACACACACACACACACACACACTATTTAAGAATAAAACGTCGTCCAGCTAAAGCCGCATTCTGATTCCCTCACAGCTAATTAACAGAGAGCCGTTCCCCTGCTGTCATGAAGATACCAGAGAGCATGATGGGATTAATTCACACAGAGATGTGAGACACACACACACACACACACACACACACATGCATAGAGCAGTGACACGATTGCAACGCATCACATTCTTCAAAACAATCTACTGCATCCTTAAAGGAATAGTTCACCCAAAAATGATCCCATCATTTACTCACACTCAAGCCATCCTATGTGTCCAGTAAATACCTTTCTTCTTCCAGACAAACACAATCAGAGTTATATTACATAATATCCTCGCTCTTCCCAGCTTTGTAATGGCAGTGAACGGCGGCCACTTTTTTTAAGCTCAAAAAAGATCATCCATCCATCATCAAAGCAATCCATACAACTCCAGTGGGTTAATGAATGCCTTCTGAAGCCAAGTGATGGGATTTTGTAAGAAACACATCCATATCTATAAACTATTATCACTGGCTTCCGGCAAATCCCGTATGGGAGTTCACAAGAGAGTCGAGTTATGACGCATGATGTCATATTACATAGCGACAACTAAGGTGAGAACTGATGCCTCTATTTGGAGTGATTTGTGAACAGAAGCAAGTTGTTTTGGCTATATTGTAGATTTGCATAAGTATCCGTCTTAAAGGATAAGTTCACTTCCAGTATAAAGATTTCCTGATAATTTACTCACCCTCCATGTCATCCAAGATGTTCATGTCTTTCTTTCTTCAGTCGCAAAGAAATTAAGGTTTTTGAGGAAAACATTCCAGCATTTTTCTCCATATAGTGGACTTCAATGGGGATCAACGGGTTGAAGGTCCAAACTGCAGTTTCAGTTCAGCTTCAAAGAGTTCTACATGATCCCAGCCGAGGAATAAGGGTCTTATTTAGCCAAACGATCACTCATTTTCTAAAAAATAAAAAATGTATATAACCACAAACACTCATCTTGCACCAGCTCTGTGATGCGCGTCCACAACTTTACGTCAAATGTGACATAGGCGGAAGTACTGACCCAGTGTTTACAAAGCGAGTACAAATTCCTCGGCTGGGACCAACTACACAGCAACACCTAAGCAATTATCCAGCACACCATAGCAACGGCCTGGCAACCACCAAAATAGCACAGAAACACCCTAGCAACACCCTGGCAAACGCTAAAAACATTTTAAACACGTGTAGTTGGTAATGTGTTTAAACATGTTTTGTAGCATTATTATGGTGTTTCTAGGCAATTCTGGTTGCTTTGCTGTTGTTAAGGTATTCTGAGTGTTTTAGCAGGTTGCTATGTGGGTACTAAGGTGTTCCTAGTGATTTTGAATGCAGTGATATAAAGTTGGAGCTGTTGTGCAGCTTCTCATGTGTTTGAAATGTTTTTGCTCATGTATTTTGAAATGAGTGTTGTTAGGGTGTTTCTCGGTTATTCTGTTGGTTGCTGTGTCATTGGCATACTGTTCTGGGTAACTACTAAGGGCAATTGCTAATGTGTTTGAAATGTGTTACTAAAATGTTGTTGATGGTTTTGATGGTTGCTAGGCCACTAATAGGGTGTTGCTGTGCAGCTGCTGGTGTTTGAAATGTTTTTTAAAGTGTGTTGCTAGGTTGTTTCTAGGGATTTCAGTTGCTAGGCTGTTACTATGGTGTTCTGGCGAATTGCTAGGGTGCTGCTGTGCAGTTGCTCATTTAAAACCATAAAAATGATAATAAAGTGTTGCTAGGCTGTTTCTAGGCTGTTGCTATGATGTTTTGGTTAATTTCTAGGGTGCAGTTGTTCATGTGTTTAAAATGTTTTAGTGTTGCTAGGGTGTTTCTATGGTGTTCTGGGGGGTTGCTAGGCTGTTGCTACTGTATGGTTTTCTGGGTCATTTGTAGGGTGTTACTGTGCAGTTGCTCATATGATTTAAATTTTTTAGAGAGTTACCAGGGTGTTGCTAGGGTGTTTCTATGCTGTTTCAGACTGGTTTTTGTGTGTTGCTATGAGATTTCTAGGGTATTCTGGGATGTTGCTAGGGTGTTTCTGTGGTGTTCTGGTAGTTTCTAGGCAGCTTCTATTTTTAGTCTGTTGCTATGGGATTGCTAGGTTATTCTGAGTCATTGCTAGGGTGTTTCTAGGGTGTTCCGATGGTTTCTAGTCAGCTTCTGTTTTTAGTCTGTTGCTATGGGATTGCTAGGTTATTCTGGGTCATTGCTAGGGTGTTTCTAGGGTGTTCCGATGGTTTCTAGGCAGGTTCTGTCTTTAATGTGTTGCTGGTGGATTGCTAGGTTATTCTGGGACGTTCCTAGGGTGTTTCTATGGTGTTCTGATGGTTTCTAGGCAGGTTATGTTTTTAATGTGTTGCTATGGGATTGCTAGGGTATTCTGAGACGTTCCTAGGGTGTTTCTATGGTGTTCTGATGGTTTCTAGGCAGGTTATGTTTTTAGTGTGTTGCTATGGGATTGCTAGGGTATTCTGGGTCATTGGGCCGTTTCTAGGGTGTAATGGATGGCTGCTAGTTGGTTCATCAAAAAGGTTCATCCCTCCATCTTAAGCAAACTAACGGCACCCCTACAGACACATGATTTGAGGAATCACAGACGTCTGGAGCACACACACCAGTATCCCTGCAGCATGAGCTCTGAACTATCAGTCTTTAACCAGAGCAGGATCTGTCGGATGTTTCCAGATGCTCCCCTCACCCTCCTGATTTCAGGAATCCTCCACTCTGACTAATTTTACTTCGGTGGCAGCGTGACATGACACACTGTTGCTAGGAAACACTTCTGCCCAACTTAGCGCAACTAAATAATACTATAGACAGGAAACACTCCTTCAGAAACATACAGAAAAATCCACCGCAGAGAAAACAATGTGACTGACTAATACACACACACACTCTATCAAAGCCAGAGAGAGATTCAGTCCATTGCGTTCACTGTCAGTTCTTTTCTAAAGCGTTTGTGACGGGGCCCAAAACAAGACAAGCACACATTTTATTGTGCACAGGATCCTCGTCTCCCTGAGGAGCACCGTAGAACTAAACATGCAATTACACAACAAATCCCTGAGAGCAGACGGTGTGTACACATACACACACACACACACACACACACACACTGACAGAGCTTTCTAAATGAGCACACATCATAGACTTCTATTGTTTTAATATAGAATGAATTATAAAGACTACCAACTAATAATCATTTCACCATTGAGGATGTCGGTACAGCGCATTTCAGTCACACTGAGCTCATTTCTTCCTCTGCCGGTATAAAATAAAAGTAAAATAGAAATGAAATATAAATAGTCATGTCTAAAATGTACAAAAAAATAAAAACTAAAATCATAAAAAAAGCATTTATGTTACTTGAAATAAAATAAATGTTGACTGAAATGAAATATAATGTACTTTAATTGTAATTAAAATGTACTTACTGTACTTATTTTATTTTAACTAGTTTCCAATGTAACATTTCTCATTTTTGTTTAGTTTAACTTAATGAACTAACATAACTAAAACTGAAATAAAATGAATAAAAACTATATAGACATTAAATAATAATAATAGTGACAAACACAACATAATAACTTGAAATATAAATTTTAATAAAATAAATAACTTGAAATTTTAATTTAAAATATGAATGTTCAAATACAAATAAATTAAACATAAATGGCAATGTACAAAAAAGTATTAAAAAGCACAACAAAATTATTTTAAAAATGAACTACAATTAAAACTAAACAATCAATAAAAATATAAGCTAACAGTAAAATAAGCAAAACTCACTTTAATGTCAAATAAAAACTATATTATTAAAAAATTATAAAGCAACACTTAATAACATGGCATGTTTACTGAGACATGACTGAAAATGTAGCTCAAACAGAAGAGAATGGCAACATCAAGTTTATGATTCCCAGGGAATGCATGAATTGAAAAGATGTACGGCTTTAATGCATTTTGCAAAGTTGCTCTGGATAAAAGCATCTGTCAAAAGCATGAATGTTGAAGCAAAACTGAGGCTGTGAGAGACACTGTCTGTTTAATACGCCTCATCTTCATTCACGTCTAAATTAAATACAGGTGAATCCTGACTAAAGTCTATAGTGAAGGACAGCAAACACATTCGCTGCTCAAACGTGTTGCTCTTCAGTGTTGGGGAAAGTTACTTTAAAAAGTAATGCATTACAATATTGCGTTACGCCCTAAAAAAGTAACTAATTATGTTACTTAGTTACTTTGTATGTAAAGTGATGCGTTACGTTACTTTTGAGTTACTTTTTAAATCTGGGCAGGGTTTGCTTGTTTGTTTTCTAATATAAAAAACGATCTTTGTGTACAAATATAAAGCGCTTTCACACCAAAAGTGAAGTGAATCCGGCTCAGACTGAAGGAAATGTAGATTCAGGTCTGTACAGTAGAGGGTGCTGCTCAAACTAATCACATGAAGAATATGACGCAGGAGAAGAAAGTTCAGCACTATTCAGCAATAACTACAATCAAACACAAATTAGTCATATTTGCTTATTAGTTTGGTTGAATTGGATCATCGAAGGTCAGCAGCAAAGACATTGGTTAATAAAATGGGATTAAATGCATAACTGATATTTGTTTTTTTTTTACATATTTAATTATTGCAGGTTTCTATAATATTCTGAGTTTGTATTTGACTGTTTTTATTGATTTTGAGGAACACTGAATGTGTTTTAGTGCAGGTGAGATGAGTAAATTCATGTAGATATTTAGTCTAGAACTACAGTAAGATCATGTAGATATTTAGTCTAGATCTACAGTAAGATCATGTAGATATTTAGTCTAGAACTACAGTAAGATCATGATGATATTTAGTCTAGAACTACAGTAAGATCATGATGATATTTAGTCTAGAACTACAGTAAGATCATGATGATATTTAGTCTAGAACTACAGTAAGATCATGTTGATATTTAGTCTAGAACTACAGTAAGATCATGTTGATATTTAGTCTAGAACTACAGTAAGATCATGTTGATATTTAGTCTAGAACTACAGTAAGATCATGTAGATATTTAGTCTAGAACTACAGTAAGATCATGTTGATATTTAGACTAGAACGACAGTAAGATCATGTAGATATTTAGTCTAGAACGACAGTAAGATCATGTTGATATTTAGTCTAGAACTACAGTAAGATCATGATGATATTTAGTCTAGAACTACAGTAAGATCATGATGATATTTAGTCTAGAACTACAGTAAGATCATGTTGATATTTAGTCTAGAACTACAGTAAGATCATGATGATATTTAGTCTAGATCTACAGTAAGATCATGATGATATTTAGTCTAGAACTACAGTAAGATCATGTAGATATTTAGTCTAGAACTACAGTAAGATCATGTTGATATTTAGTCTAGAACTACAGTAAGATCATGTAGATATTTAGTCTAGATCTACAGTAAGATCATGTTGATATTTAGTCTAGAACTACAGTAAGATCATGTTGATATTTAGTCTAGAACTACAGTAAGATCATGATGATATTTAGTCTAGAACTACAGTAAGATCATGATGATATTTAGTCTAGAACTACAGTAAGATCATGTTGATATTTAGTCTAGAACTACAGTAAGATCATGTTGATATTTAGTCTAGAACTACAGTAAGATCATGTTGATATTTAGTCTAGAACTACAGTAAGATCATGTTGATATTTAGTGTTGAACTACAGTAAGATCATGTTGATATTTAGTCTAGAACTACAGTAAGATCATGTAGATATTTAGTCTAGATCTACAGTAAGATCATGTAGATATTTAGTCTAGAACTACAGTAAGATCATGATGATATTTAGTCTAGAACTACAGTAAGATCATGTAGATATTTAGTCTAGATCTACAGTAAGATCATGTTGATATTTAGTCTAGAACTACAGTAAGATCATGTAGATATTTAGTCTAGAACTACAGTAAGATCATGTTGATATTTAGTCTAGAACTACAGTAAGATCATGTAGATATTTAGTCTAGAACCACAGTAAGATCATGTAGATATTTAGTCTAGAACTACAGTAAGATCATGTTTATATTTAGTCTAGAACTACAGTAAGATCATGTTGATATTTAGTCTAGAACTACAGTAAGATCATGTTGATATTTAGTCTAGAACTACAGTAAGATCATGTTGATATTTAGTGTTGAACTACAGTAAGATCATGTTGATATTTAGTCTAGAACTACAGTAAGATCATGTAGATATTTAGTCTAGATCTACAGTAAGATCATGTAGATATTTAGTCTAGATCTACAGTAAGATCATGATGATATTTAGTCTAGAACTACAGTAAGATCATGTTCACACACAACATTCTGCACTTACTCCTGATTTCTCTCAACACCAGAGCTGTCACTCAATACATCACAAACACAGGAACTGGAGTTAATTATCTGAAAAAATAACTCAGATATTTCCCTCTAAATTAAAAAGTAATGCATTTTTTTTAGTAGTTACTTAAAAAAAGTAACTGATTACGTAACTCGCGTTACTTGTAATGCAACACTGTTGCTCTGTGTGAGTTATTGTGGTAAACAGGTAAATCACTGGAGGCTGGTGATGGGTTATAGAGTTAAAGCGAGTGAACACACACCTGTGTATGATGTGCTGGCTCTGCAGGTAGTCGAGCGCCAGCGTCATCTCGCACAGGTAAAGTTTTACAGCGTCCTCGGTGAACTGGACGTTCTGCTGCAGATGATAGCGCAGATCTCCTCCTAACAGCAGATCCACCACCATGAACATGTCCTCCTCGTCCTGGAACGAGTACCTGGAGCACAGGGTCAGAGGAAGTGACATCACACAGCTCTCATTTAACATGCAAATCCCTCTCCTGATTAACTGGAGTGGGCTATGAGATCTATAGCCGACGTGTGAGATATCGTCACCATCAGAAGCTCTTCTATTGTCTTTCACAGACTGAGGTTTGTTAATTAAAGTTGTAGAGATTATCTGATTTGGACATTTTAATTAAAGTGTCGACACAGTCTACATCAGCTGTCAATCATCTGTATGCAGATGATATTTTCAGAGCGAGACGTCCATCAGACAAACTATTGCTCAACACACACAGAGGAAAGAGACTTCTGTCATCTAATCTCCTGATCTGGAAATCTCTAATCTCCTGAAATCCAAAGTCAGGGAAGCGCAGGTTTATTATGTAACTAAAACTAAAACCCTAAAAAAAAAGCTAATTGCCAAGGAAACATTTCTCATTTTCTGTTTTAACATAACTAAAACTGAAAAAATAACCTAATAAAATAACAAAACTCAAGAAAATTAATTTAAAAATGTAAATATTTTGTATTATTTTAATTAGAAATAAAATACAATGTAAATAAAATACAATATATATAAAAAAAACTACTTATTTTATATCAGCTACTTGGCAAGGTAACCTAAACAAAAGTTTTCATTTAGTTTAACATAAAATAAAACTTAAATAAAAATTAATAAAACATTACTAAAACTTTAACAAAATGTAAAATAGAATTAAATATTTTATTCAGAAAATAAATTGTAAAAAGATATTTCAGAATTTCTTATTTTTATGTAGTTTAACTTAATGTATTAAAATAATTAAAATGGCAATAGAAATTCATTAAAAACTATATAGACATTTGAAAAACATTAAGAATTATAAAAACAATATTACTAAAACTTTAATCACATTTGAAATATTAATAACTTTTTTATATTTTATTCAGAAATATGCTTATTTCAGCTAGTTGCCAAGGCAACATTTTCATTTAATCTATTTAGCTTAAAATAAAACTGAAATAAAAATGTATGAAAGCGATATCGGCACATTTACAACAAAATTGCTAAAATGTAACTAAAATTATTAATAATTATAAATATTAATTAAAAAAATGCTAAATATAATTCCAAATATGTGACCTTGGATCATACATCAATGGATGAATTTTTAAATGATCTTTCCATTGATGTATGGTTTGTTATGATAGGACAATATTTGTCTGAGATGCAACTATTAGAAAATCTGGAATCTGAGGGAGCAAAAAAATCTAAATATTGAGAAAATCTCCTTTAAAGTTGTTCAAATGAAGTTCTTAGCAATGCATATTACTAATCAAAAATGAAGTTTAGATATATTTACAGTAGGAAATTTAATAAATATCTTCATGGAACATGCTCTTTATTTAATATCCTAATGATTTTTGGCATAAATGGGAAATGTATAATTTTGATCCATACAATGTATTGTTGGCTATTGCTACAGATATACCTGTGTTACTCATGACTGCTTTTGTGCTGCAGGGACACATATTATTAAAATTAATAATATTAATATAAATTGGAACTATAATAAAAACTATAATAGTATGTCAGTGATACTAAAATAACTCTGGTGAAGCATCATGAAATTATCACAGGAATGAAGTTTCCATTTCACACTGAATATTTGTGAGTCCATCGTTCTCATTATATTCTCATGAGATGCTGTGAGGACTCTCTGAGCAGTGTGTGTGTGTGTGTGTGAGTGTGTGTGTGTGTGTGTGTGTGTGTGTGTGTGTGTGAGTGTGTGTGTGTGTGTGTGTGTGTGTGTGTGTGTGTGTGTGACTCTTCTATCAGAGCACTTCAGAGCTCATTTCCCGTCTGTAAGAGGCCGCAGGTCTGAGAGCCAATCATCACCACATCTATTATAGATCTGGCCGCTCTCCATTTACTCTGACAAAGACAGCATCACACTCAGTCAGACGGCTCATATTAAAGATCACGGGGTCAGCAGAGAGACGAGGGACACGCGAGGATGTCAGGAGCCGCTCTCAAACTCAGATCTTTAGCATCTGAGACCCACAGATCACCTGTACGGCTGACTTCAGGTAAAGAAGATTATTTCGAAGAATGCTGGAAACAAAACTTGGATAAAAACCCCAAACATTTCTCAAAATATATTATTTTGTGTTGCTAAAGAAGACATGAGGGGAGTAAATGATGACAGAAGGATCTTTTTTGTGTGAATTAAGACACGTTTTTTTTTCCAAGAACCTGCTGGACTGGACACAAACACACAGAAGAGTGAGTTTTTTACACTGTAAGCTAATAATCCAATACTGTGGAAAAACAGAGGAGGTACTGCTAATTTTCTGCCAGGATCTGTTCTTACATTTACAGACATTTCCTTTAGCTTTCCTGGAACAAAACGCAATGCAATGCACACTTCAAAATATGGGTGAAACAGCTGTGAAAATCAGTTTGGAACATTTCTTCATATTAACACAGAACACTGTGCCCTGAGGGGGTTTTTTGAGTGTAGGGCTCTGATAAGAAGAAACTCAGATTTTTGTTTTTAGCAATCAAATCAGTTTTGTGAACAGTGTAAACCACATGAAAACCACATTTTACAATATTATATTTTGGAATACATTAAAATCTAAACTGTCAAACCCAGCGTGGCTTTTTTTATTCCTTATAAATTAACGCCTTGAGAAGCCAAAGATGGGTATTTGTAAGAAACAAATCCATCATTAAGATGTTTTTAACTAAAACACGAGTCCATAATCCATAACTCTTTCTCCAGTGAAAAAGTGCATCTCCTGTTGTCTCTCACATCAAAATCCAGCCACATATTTGTTTAGAGCTGTTTTAAACCCTGAGCAGATTTCTCTCCTGATTCAGACCAGAACACTTTTTCACTGGAGGAAGAGTTATTATGGACTCTATGGTATTTGAGTTAAAAACATCTTAATGCTGGATGTGTTTCATCTTTAGTCTTCTCCAGATGTTAACTGATGGACTGGAGTGGTGTGGATTATTGTGATGTTTTTATCAGCTGTTTGGACTCTCATTCTGACGGCACCCATTCACTGCAGAGCATCCATTGCTGAGACACTGATGCAGAGACACATTGAAACAAACCTGATGAAGAAACACACTCATCTACACTACCAGTTAAAAGTTTGGGATCAGTAAGATATTTAATATTTTAAAAAGAAGTTTCTTCTGCTCATCAAGGCTGCATTTATTTGATTAAAAATATAGAAAAAAAACAGTAATATTGTGAAAAAGTGGGTTAAAACTGCAGCATGTCAGTAAGAGAACAGGAGCTGTTCTGAGCCGGACCGAGGGGAGCGTCGGCCTTTATTTGCTCCCACACCACAGCAGGAGCACGAGGAGGAAGGTTAGCAGACTGGAAAGAGTGCGAGAGGCTGAAACAATCAGGCCATGATGACAAATGAGACGAGGGATGCAGAGAGAGAGAGAGAGGAACATGTGCAGAGGAAAACAGAGGGAGTACAACATTTCGTCAAAAAATTCGCAGTGTCCCAGATAGAACAGAGCGCTTGTCTGCGCTTCACGAGCGGCTCGAGGCGACACACACACACACACACGCTCTCTAATATACACACACACGGTTCCTCAGAGTATTTCTCCTGAATGTCCCACAGCCAACGCCTCTCCGCTGGCCTTATTTCACAAGGTGCCTTCATAAGGAACGTCCCGAATGAACTTCACAAGTTTCCTGAGTTGAGAAGTTGAGGAAAGTTCTCTAACACAGAGACGCTGGACGGAAGAGATCAAGGAGAAAATAAGGAGTCGAACGTCTTTAGCAAAACCTGAACTCACATGAAAGACAACGAAGGAGTAATTCACCTGAAACTGCAACACATTTTACACATTATTTTGAAAAATGCCTTTGTCCACAGTGAAAGTCAATGGGGTCCAATGCTGTTTGGTTCCCAAAGTTGTTCGAAATATTTCCCACAGAAGAAAGATGACATGACGGAGAGTAAATCATGAGAGAATGATCATTTTGCCGTGAATCGTCAGCTCTCAGTTCTGTTTCACTGGAGTTCATCCCTAATATAGATATAATATAAATCTGGATCATATACAGAAGAAAGTTACTCATTAGTTGCAGAAAAAACAATTTTCCAGCTGAAACCAACAACTACTGTACCTTGAACAAAACCAAAGGCACCCATGTATATATATAAAAGGTGTCAAGAACTGCCATTATTTTTTATTTTTTACTGTTCTCTGAGGTCCACATATAATGTTATCAAGTTTTTTACATAAAAACATTATAATTTAGAAGTAATAGGTTATTAAACAGGCAGTGACGTAGAATCTGTGTAATTGGTAGAATGTGTGTGTGTGTGTGTGTGTCGCCTCGAGCCGCTCGTGAAGCGCAGACAAGCGCTCTGTTCTATCTGGGACACTGCAAAGTTTTTGACGACATGATGTACTTTGTACCAGTGTGGATAAGCACCGCCTCCGCAGAAAAAGATGCTCAGAAAAAGAACACCTGGACATCGCTGCCTGTTTAGCCCCGCCCACCGATACTACATCGCTGCCTGGTGGGCGGGGCTAAACAGGTAGTGATGTCGAGGTGTTCTTTTTCTGAGCATCTTTTTCTGCGGAGGCGGTGCTTATCCACACTATTACATCATAGAGTCCTATATTCCACAAGCTGTGGTTTTGGCAGACTGGCTTCAATATAAGCAGTTTTTAGACTAACAAGAAAGTTTTGAGTTCTGAAACTTACATAATGTTTTATAGTACAATGAACTTTTATATGTAAAAAAAAAATCAAGGGAATTTTGGTTTCTCAGTTCAAGAACCTTTTAAAGCATTTTTGGTCTTCATAATGGCTAATGTGTATTTTATATATTTTTTATTTTTATTCAATACTAAGCAGCTTACTTTAATAATATTTTTTAATATAATTTGTTATTGTTATATTGTACATTTATTTTTCTTTCTTTCGTTATTTAAAATATAAAAATATACGTCAACTGAAATAGAAAACAAACTTTATTGCAGCTAGTTGCCAACATTTCTCATTTATCTTGATTTACTAAAATAACTAAAACTAAACAATGAAATAAAATAAAGGAAAACTATTTAGACATAAAAAAACAAATAAAATTGACAAAAACAGCAAAATTAAAAATATTAATAATAAAAAAATAAACTGTATTCAGAAATAAAATAAAATGTAAAAATAAACATACTTGTTTAATTTAGTTGCCAACACAACATTTCTCATTTTTATGTACTAAAATAACTAAAATGGAAATAAAAATGTATAAAACTACATAGACAAATAAAAACATAACTAATAAAAGTGACAAAAACACAATAAAAAAAATTAATTGAAAACTGAAAATATAAAAATGAATAAAAAAAAATATATAATAGTATCTCAATGATACAAAAATAACGTATTAACTAACTAAAATAGATTATTCCAATAAAGTATTTTAATTGAAATTGAAATAAAGACAGCAGCTCAGACCATTTGAGGATTTGATATTGAGTCATAAGTGAGATCTGCTGTGATTCATAAGTCAGATGATTGTTGATGTGATGTTCATTGTCTCGGGTCTGACCTCCGTCTGTGTGATGGAGGTGTTCGTTGTGTTTTACAGACGGTGTGTGTGTGTGTGTGTGTGTGTGTGTGAGACGGAGCCGTTCTCCCGCTGCTTCATGACTCAGAGCGGGTAAATGGATACAGTAATTACAATTTTCTGCAGACGTGACATTTTAAAGGCTTAAAGAGACTCTGTGCTTCCTGTGAGGAGGAGGAAGCCCTCTTTATTTCCCAGCCTACAGCAGAAGCTCCTCTGACTTACAGAGACGCGGCTCTTCAAAGCTCAGTGTTTTCAGGAAAGCTGCTTCTGAGAGCATCCTCTCTGCTTCAGAACAATCATTATATACACTGTGTGTTGAGATGAAGTTGTCAATGTCAAACTGTCCTTCTCTGCTTCACATACTTCAGTGTTTGACAAAGCGTTACTGTCCTTCA
Source organism: Barbus barbus (assembly GCF_936440315.1). Lineage (NCBI taxonomy): Eukaryota > Metazoa > Chordata > Actinopteri > Cypriniformes > Cyprinidae > Barbus > Barbus barbus. Next base: position 30,987,518 of record NC_136746.1, on the reverse strand, counting down.
AGAACTTCAAACACACACACACACACACACACACACACACACACACACACACACACACTTAGACAGAGGACAGAACATCTGTTGCATTCTTTTTGAAAATTCTAATTCTTATGTTTAGCCTTTAAGAACAATCTTAAGAAAAAAAGATGAGAACATTCTTAAGAAGATTTTTTTTTTTTAACAATAAATATACTTAAAAATATACTTTTTTTCCATAAACTAACATTTGACTTTTTTAGTTATAAAATAAGAAGAAAATAGAAGTTGATCTGTGAATCCGGCCCCTGGAGACAAACATGTCCCTGAAGCCCATCAGAAACACACACACACACACACACACACACAGAGAGAGAGATAAACACACACACACACACACACAGAGAGAGAGAGATAAACACACACACACACACACACACACACAGAGAGAGAGATAACACACACACACAGAGAGAGAGAGAGAGAGATAACACACACACACAGAGAGAGAGAGAGAGAGATAAACACACACACAGAGTGATGTAGTCCTATTTCTATGCATTTCCAGGAAGCTACATCAAATCTAGTTTGTGCTTATAGAAGACACCACAAAATTCAATTCACTTGATCTGAGCGTGTCTGTCAGAGAAACACTATTCAAATCACTGCGAGCGTCCATCACAGAATGAATCACAGACGAGACTGTGCTCAAACAGAGAGGATTGCTTGTGTTTTGTGGAGACGCAGCGTATCAGAGCCAATCCAACGACTCTACAGACAGACTAACACGACTTTCAGAAAAACCCATCTCTCTCTGCGGCGCGGTTTGATCCAGTGTGGTGAAAGCATGCGTGTTTTGTAAAATCAATAGATCCCCCCCCCCCCCCCACACACTGTTTTAGATTAAGAACATTATTTCAGACCTTGGAGGATTGGCTCAGGACACTGGCAGAAGTGTTCAGCACAGTCAGTTTTATATTTGGCCATAAATATGTTGCTAGAAGAATAAGATATTTAGAAGAATAAGATTTCTTTGATAAACTTTACAGAGGGTGAAGCAAAGATGGCAATATGATTAACAAGAAAACAGACAATAAAAGTTGAATGTTCCGCGGATTCCGAACGGACATTAAAAGCCCTAATAACGGCAAGAATTAGTTTTCTTTTTATAGAATCACAAATAATTTAATGGTTTTGTTAATACAATTTGGTTGATGAGCAATTGATGAAGAAAAACATTTAATTATTCTTTTGTAATCTTTTGTAAAGTTTTTTTGTTTTTGAGATTGTTTTGGAGAATGTGTGAATGTAGTTAAATAAAAAAGAAATGCATTGATAAAGAAGTGTAATAATCTCTCTGCAGTCTCTATCTATCTCTCCATTTCTATCCCTCTCTTATGAAAGCTTGTTTCCAACACTGAATAGAAAAAAAAGGTAATTGACTTTTTTATCTCACAGTACTTTTTCGCGATTTTGAGTCTGGCAGTTCTGACTTTTGTTCTCAGAATTGCATGATGTAAACTTATAATTGCATGTCAGAATTAGTCAGAATAAATATTATTTTTTTTGAATTGCGAATTTCTATCATGCAATTCTGAGAAAAAAGTCAGAATTGCATGATAAAAAAATAAATAAATCCCAATTACCTTTTTTAAAAAACAAATTGTCTTCTGTGTTGGAAACAAGCTTCCATGCTCTCGGGTTGGCAGTGATTAGGAACAAAAAGCAGGCAGATGCTTTGATTTTTGATTCTCTCTCTCTGATGAAGTTTATTTCTCCACACCTTGTGGTTTCTGTCAGGTGCGCAGCTGTGGAGCCAGATGCTGATGTTTCCACCTGTATTGAGCACTAAACGACAGGTATTATTTATGAACGAGGAGACGGTGTGTGCATATGCTGGCCTGATGAAGCGCCTCCATCAAGAGCGGAGAGAAAGAGAGCCATTGTTTAACAGATGGAGACTGGAAGAGAGCTGTCATGCTGGAGCAGCGTGGGAGAGAGAGCGAGAGAGCGCTGCAATATGCATGAGAGACGCATTGTGTTTGGCATTTCATTTGTCGTTCTGTACAGCTTTGGCTTTTGAAGACGGCCGATCAGGAGCCATTCAGAGAGGTTTTTCTCCTTCAGGTTCACGTGGCTTTGATGTAGAATGAACGATTATTTACAGAAAAGGAAAGCATTCTGATGCTCAGAAGGACCAGACGCTCACACATCATTACAGATGACTTTCTTCTGAATTTACATTCATGCATTTGGCAGTTTCTTTTATCCAAAGCCACTTACAATACATTGCATTCAAGGTTTAGACTTTATCAGTTCATGCATTCCCTGCGAATCAAACCTGTGAGATTTGCATTGCAAGTGAATTGCATAAAACAATTCTATGCATTTAAATTACACAGTTAATAAATAACTAAATACATAGTATTTGAAACAACCCGTTAAATTAATTGATCATCTTGCTTATGGGGTTTTAAGACAAGTTGGAGGTTATCCTAACTTTAAGAAGTTTTTTATGATGATTTTTAAGTACATTCTTTTCAAGAACTCAAATTCTTATGTTTAATCTTAGAAAAAGATTTAAAAAAAGTATTTGTTAAATACAAAATATATTTAACTTTTACCTTTTTCTTAAAGTTAAAAATAAGAATTTCTATCTATTTAGATAAATATAAACTGATAAACTTAATATGATGCATATTTATCAGTCATACACAAACAGTCATGTCATAGTTTATTATAAACTATTTGCATCTATTTCATTTTATTTAATTGATGATAAATATATAAACCTGGTTATTGTGTATTTAAAACACATTCACATTACAGAAATCTGACCTGTTTCATTTATGCATGACAGACAAATATAAATCACATTAAGTTGACTATAATGACTACAGCCCCATTGACTCCCTCTGCCGATGTATTGATGAAATTAACAGTTGGATGTGCCAGAACTTCCTTCAGTTAAACAAGGAGAAAAGGCACTAAGAGCCGTAGAGGCAAATAGTGTATTTGAAGGTATAAATACCAAGAGAATGTGAGACGCTAGAAGGGAGGCTCTAGTCGTGAATCGCTCCACCAACTCCAAATTCCTACCATTACAGACAGGGGCATGCCCGAGTTAGAGCGAATCGGTCAGATATGATGGTCAAAGTAAGTAGGGGGTGAAGTAGTGGAATAGAGCTGATAAAATGTAAAAACTAACTTGAATGCAATGTATGTCGCTTTGGATAAAAGCGTCTGCTAAATGCGTAAATGTAAATGTAATAGTTAGGTGCTTTAGAAGTTTTTTCTTTTTTCACTTAGTGCGGAAGAGTTTGAACAAAGCTTGAGAATATTTGTTTTTAATTTCTTGTTTTTATTATTATTACTATTTTTTTTAATTCCTTATTTTTATTGTTGTGATCAATATTATTATTATTATTATTATTATTTATGACTATTTTACTTTCAAGTAAAGCACTTTGAATTACCATTGTGTATGAAATGTGCTATATAAAATAAACTTGCCTTGCCTTGCCTTAAGTTTATTAGTTTATGTTAAAACAATCCAAATTGATGGGCATTTTATATGCAATTCAAATTTATTTCTGTATTATCTCTACGACCATTTGCGAGAATTCTGCATCAAATTTCAAATCAATATTTTACAAGCCACTCTATTATTGTAATAAAATCTACTTCAGATAAACATCAAAAAGCACACCCTAAATGAAACACACACACACACACACACACACACACACACCAAACTAATGCTTTACATCGGTCAGTCTGCTCTGATGTGTGAACATATAGACGGGACAGACTGAGACGAGACGTGACGTTTAATCGATAAAAATCAGATCACTCTCCACGTCTTCATATTAAAACTCAGCGGTAACATATAAAAAGGAGCCTTGTAGTCTTGAGAAGTGATGAAGCATTTCATCGCTTAAAAACAGCCTTAAAGACGACCTGACCGTATTAAGAGTAAGAACATGATGATGATAAACTCATCTATTACTCATACAAGGTTCTCTCCTCCGATGACTCAAATCTCAGTTCCTGTGGCGTCAGACAATCAGATATGAGAGATTACTGGAATGCCACATTAAACAGATTAAGAGAGTTTAACAGTGTTTACAGACGTCATGTTGTGCATTTTTCATTCAGTTTTTTCCTGAGGTCACTAGTGCAAAAAAAAGAGCAGATGTCAGTTTTCCGGTGTTTCTCAGTAATTGCTAAATTGTAAATTCTATCCTACTCAAAGCAATAGTTCACCACAAAATGAAAATGTGCTGAGAACGATGAGAAGAGTTTGTTTCAATGTGTCACTGCATCAGTAAATCCACACCACTCCAGTCCATCAGTTAACATCTGGAGAAGACTAAAGATGAAACTAATCCAGCATTAAGATGTTTTTAACTCAAATACATAGAGTCCATAATAACGCTTCCTCCAGTGAAAAAGTGTTCTGGTCTGAATCAGGAGAGAAATCTGCAGATCAAGCAGCGTTTACAAGACAAAACAGCTCTAAACTTTAAAGCTTTAGTCTTCTCCAGATGTTAACTGATGGACTGGAGTGGTGTGGATTATTGTGATGTTTTTATCAGCTGTTTGGACTCTCATTCTGACGGCACCCATTCACTGCAGAGCATCCATTGCTGAGACATTTCTCCAAATCTGAAACAAACTCATCTACATCTTGGACTTTTCCAGCATTTTTGGGTGAACTATTCCTTGAAGTTACACAAATGTAAAAATTAAGATGGAAAAACAAGTCCTATCGTCATGCACATGCAGAAGACAAGAGAGAATCAGAGGAAGCACAGGATAGTCACCAGAGGTTTACTAAAAACACATGTTCAATCTCCTGAAGGATCTCAAGCTCTCTAAAGACGTTCCGGACCTCGTCCCGCTCAATGCACTGCTGCTTGTTCATGTACTTCATGGCGTACATCTTCTCCGTGTCCCGCTTCTGCACGATGCACACCTGAAACACACACAGATGAACACACAATGAGGAAGACAGCACAGGCCATGTTAACGAGAACAACATGAGGGAATATCTGCATCATCACAGACCCACGTCCTATTAATAACACACTCGCTTCAACGGCACAAACTGTCACGGGTCAGAGGCACTTCACAAGCACAGAATCTGCATTAAAAGCTCATTAAATGATAATCAAGAGTGTGTGTGATGTGAGACAGAGATAAAGGTCAAAACACAGTCAGGACTTGGGCAGCAGATGGGTCACATGGACTAATATCTTATATCACTGCAAACACATATGTGACACATCAGTAACACAGGTATATTTGTAGCAATAGCCAACAATACATTGTATGGGTCAAAATTATACATTTCTCTTTTATGACAAAAATCATTAGGATATTAAGATCATGTTCCATGAAGATATTTAGTAAATTTCCTACCATAAATATATCAAAACTTCATTTCTGATTAGTAATATGCATTGCTAAGAACTTCATTTGAACAACTTTAAAGGAGATTTTCTCAATATTTAGATTTTTTTGCTCCCTCAGATTCCAGATTTTCAAATAGTTGTATCTCAGACAAATATTGTCCTATCATAACAAACCATACATCAATGGAAAGATTATTTATTCAGCTTTCAGATGATGCATAAATCTCAATTTCGAAAAATTGACCCTTATGACTAATTTTGGGCTCCAGGGTCACATATGTCACTATTTAGTTTCTTCTAGAAATTCACAGACATAAATAATAAAAACAATATAATATATATAGTTTTAGTATATAATATTAAATAGTTAATACATAATAAATAACAATAATAATTTTTTTCTCTAATTATTATGAGCTAGCATGCGCAGATATCAAATGAATGAATTAGTATAAAAACAGATTCACAAAAGACTTCAAAACTAAAAACTCAGAACTGATATTATAAAACAGACAGTTTAGAATCTAGATTTGGATTCGACAAAATTACAGACAACACCCATAACGCCAGACAAAATGACAAAATAAAAGCCCTTCAAAAACATGTAACAGTAACTACAGGACAGTTTTTACTAGATTTTACAGTGATTCTCCGTGGAGGTTACATACTTACACCCGTAGGTGGCGCCAAGTGTAATAAAAGTATAAAAAGTATAATTCATTCAGGCGATTCTTTCTAAAGAACAGATTCATTCAGGAACAAAACATGTGGGTCATTTACTCATTCATTCAAACGATTTGTTCAAAAACACGGATTGATTCGGGAACAAAACAAGCGAGTCATAAAATCATGAATTTATTCAAGCAATTTGTTCATAAACAAGGAATCATTCGGGGACAAAACATGTGAGTCATTGAATCTTTCATCCCGATTTGCTCAGGAACAAATCATTCATTTAAAATAATTTATATGGATCTGTTCCAGAACAAAACAAGCAAGTCATTAATTCAAATAATTTGTCCAAAAGTAGAAATTTGTTCAGGAATAAAACAAGTGAGTCATGGAACCATTAATCATGATTAATCGCATCAAAGTAAAAGGTTTTGTTTACATATTATGTGTGTGTGTACTGTTTATATTATGTATATATATATATATATATATATATATATATAAATACACACACATACAGTATATATTTTTAAAATATTTATATGTATTTATATATTTATATTTATATAATTTATATATAAATATATTTAATATATAAAAAGTTTCTTAAACATTTACATGCATGTGTGTGTATTTATATATATATACATAATATAAACAGTACACACAGATTGGGGTTTTTTTTACCTCTGCTTCTACAAAATTATGAATAAAGAACATGAATTGGGTCTGTTTTTGCTTTTTTATGATTTTATTCAACTTATGAAGGTGCTGTAAATTGAATAATTATATAGTAATACAATGCTATCATTTTGTACATGCAACACTGGCACACACCACCCAACTTGGAAACTCTGGGATTAAAGAAGGTACCAGCATCCCAATCATAATTATGACTTTTGTGTTCAAATTGTTTTAGCTAGGATATAAACCAATGAAAGACAAATGGATTTATTATCATTAATTTATGATGATAATGTGTCTGTCATGTTCTGATGACACTTGGATTGGCAGAGTGGCATAACCTGCATTCGATTGATGGAATAACTAGTTTTAAAATGCATGTTCTTCTAAAACATACTCCAGATGTCTCATTCTAGTGAAATGAAACAAGCCACAGCATGACCATTTTCATTGTTATGCTGATGATACTCAACTATATATCTCAACAAGACCAGATGAAACTATAGATTATAGATAATAGATTGTGTAAAAAATGTAAAAGATTGGATGACCAATAATTTCCTCCAATTAAATTCTGATAAGACAGAGATATTTCTAATTGGACCAAAAAACAGTACACAGAATCTCTTGGATTACAATTTGCAACTAGACGGATGCACTGTTACGTCCTCTAAAGTCAAAAATCTGGGTGTTATATTAGACAGCAACTTGTCCTTTGAAAATCATATTTCCCATGTTACAAAAACAGCATTCTTCCATCTTAGAAACATTGCCAAGCTTCGAAGCATGCTCCCTGTTTCTGATGCAGAAAAGCTAGTTTATGCATTCATGACCTCTAGACTGGACTATTGTAATGCACTGCTAGCTGCTTGTCCTGCATCTTCAATAAACAAGCTACAGATAGTCCAAAATGCAGCGGCTAGAGTTCTTACCAGGTCAAGAAAATATGATCATATTACCCCAATTTTACAGTCTCTGCACTGGCTACCTATTCAGTTCTGTATCATTTACAAAATATTATTACTTGCCTATAAGGCCCTAAATGGTTTAGCTCCTGCGTACCTAACTTGTCTTCTACCACGCTACAATCCAACCCGCTCTCTAAGGTCACAAAACTCTGGACTTTTGGTAGTACCTAGGATAGCAAAGTCCACTAAAGGAGGTAGAGCTTTTTCACATTTGGCTCCCAAACTCTGGAATAGCCTTCCTGATAACGTTCGGGGGTCAGACACACTCTCTCTGTTTAAATCTAGATTAAAGACACATCTCTTTAGCCAAGCATTCACATAATGCATCTTATAATCTTGTACTGCAGTTATATCTGATCAAATGTACATTATTATTATTCTTTAGCTTGGGTTGAACAAATCATTTTTGCTGAGATGGAACAGCAGCTACGCTAATTATGTCTCTATTTGTTTCTCTGTTGATTAACATCCCGTGGTAACTAGGAATGACAGAAGCTTCAGTCTGGATCCAACCCTTAAATGATCTGAGATGACCGAACACCTGAGAAAAGATGATGTCAACCCCTCAGAGGACCTCAGAGGATGCCAACGCTCAGACAACATACAGAATTACCACATTTTGCCATAAGTTCAATATATTAAGGTTCTGCAATATATACATATATTGTGGAAACTTAAGTTCTTGTAGAGCTGCTTTGCAACGATTTGTATCGAAAAAAAGCTATACAAATAAACTTGAACTTGAACTTGACCGCACTAGAAAAAGCTCTGATTCTGTCAGCTGCTGTGAGAGTCCAGAGGCAACAATCAAGTAATTTAGTCATCCAAATGAAACAAGCAAACAAAATAATCCATTTGAAATAGCCTCCAAAGCATCCAGTATAAATGTTGTTTTCCTGAACTTTAGAAAAGCCTTTGAGCTCATGAGAGAACAGCAGCGTTTCAACCCACACATCCAGATGGAAAACACTCTAAAACGCTCCGTAATTGCATCCGCTTTGATCCAGCAGTGACTCGACGGTTCACAGCAGACTCCTCCAATACAAACCTGCCCGCCGGCATCGATAACTCAGACAAACAGCCCAGATATCATCCCGAGATCTAATCATCCCACAACAACACAAGCACATTAACCAGCAGAAAACTGAAAACAAGACCTTATTCTGCTTTGACAACAAATCCGTTAAAACATCATTCTGCAGATGAAAGAGAAACAGCACATAATGCATCACATCACTAAAGGAATAGCTCAGCCAGCGATGAAAATGTGCTCATCCTCAGGCCATCCGAGATCTTACTGATCCCAAACTTTTGACTGGTAGTGTAGATGAGTTTGTTTCTATATATGAGATCTGGCCAGATACTAACAGCAATCTAATTACCTTCACATTTATCTCCTCCAAACTAGAGCATTAAACTCCTGCTGGCTGTTTTTGTGGTTAAATATTCATAATGAACACCTGTGATTGTGCTTGAACACACATTAGACGGTGTGCTAAAGGTCAGCTGTCGGTTTCCAGCTGTTCTGAGCTGATATTTAGTCACTGCTCTGGGAAACATCATAACAATGCTGGCTTTGGTCAAAGCGGATCGAGGACTGACCGAGCTCTGACTGAGTCACACTGAAGCTGTGAGACGCCAGGGAAAGAGCCGTATAAACCCATCCCACCGGAGAACATTTCCACTCCACAGATCATTTCACGCTTATCATCATCTGTTTGCATGTTTAGAGAATCCCTGAGCAGATTCTCACGAGACTCTGCTGAATCAGCGACGAGCGTCCTGATGAGAAACAGCGTGTGAAATCCTGCTGACGCTGATCAGAGGAGCGCTATTATCATTAAAGAAAAGTAAAACCACAAAAAATAAAATAAAATAAACATTAACTAAAATATAAAATACATCTAACACACAGACACACACACACATATACAGTCAAACCGAAATTTATTCAGACACCTTCAACATTTCTCACATTATATCACGGTTTATTCGCTATAGTTTAGAAAATGGAAATAAAATATGAGAAGAGCTCAGAGTTAAACTGCATCAGAACAAACTGATCTTGATAATGTCAGATAACTTTGATAGAAAGGTATGTAATGAATTGGGTTGAATAGCTGTCAGATGTTAAATTTAAGAACACAATTAGATAAAACCAATTTAAGCTCAACCAATCACCAAGCAGTGCTTCATTGTGTTCAGTCTGTGTGTAAAAAGATCACATTAGCAATTAAAGAAAAATACTTCAGCAAAACATGATCAGGTCAAAGTGTCTGAATCATTTTTGATCCGGTGTAGTCCACTGTATGAAAAATTGTTGGGTAGAATATGTCACAGTTTCTTACATAAATGAACTCTAGTGTCCTGCACCCACTAGTAAAAAATATCATCTAATAAAAAAATATCAATAATTTTTGGTTTGACTGTATATATATATATATGCAGTTAAGGAAGGGGGAGGAATGGGAAGATAGTTAAAATATATATATATACAAATTTATTTTCTCTGGGTATTTTTCTGTCACCTTCCATGTTTTTGTTTTCAATAAAAAAATTATGTAAAACTTAATTTAATTTCAGCTAGCTGCCAAGGCAAAATTTCTCATTTTTATTTAAGTTGAAGTACTAAAATAACTAAAAGTAAAACCACAAAAACATTTCCATTTAACTAAAATAAAATATTTTAAAAATTAAAGCTTTTTTAATTTCAGATAGTTGCCAGTGTAACATTTATCTTAATGTACAAAAAAAACAAAAAAAAACAGAGTTAATAAACTAAAATTGAAACCTTAAACATTTTAATTACTTGAAATAAATATTAAAAGTGGCCAAGGTGACATTTCTCATTTTCATTTAGTTGAAACACTAAAATAACTAAAACTAAAACCTAAAACTTAATAAAAAACTGTGTAGATGTTTTAAAAATATATACATAAAAAAGACAAGCACACACAAAAAACTAAAACTTTAACTTAAAATAAAATTGGAAAACAAAATCATAATTTAAAATATTGGCAAAAACTATAATAGTATAATGCATTAGCATAATTTGGAATTATTGGTAATGATATTTCACAGTTTTAGCTCTTGAGAGAAGCTTCTTAAGGTTTTCCCCAGTTTGTATAATGTAGAGAGATGAGGCCAAATAAATCTTATTGATATTTTCCTAATTTGTGTTTATGGGAAAGTGCAATAATCCTAATGAAATGAGAAATTCCTCAAATGAAAACAATCGTGATTAATAAGCACAATTATAATTTTGGTGGAAAATAAAACAGTGTGTGTGTGTGTGTGTGTGATCTCACAGATGACACACACCTCCGTCTGTGCTGTTTCTGACTATCTGTCTTTATTCCACTTTCACACTCATGCACTGTTGAGATGCTTTATCATTTATCACTCTCTCGATGGCTTCTAAATAGTTCTAAATGGGAAATTATTATTAAGTATTTGAACCTCATACGCAAATCCAGAGACAGAGCTGTTATAGTGTTTTTCAGCTGTTTACACACAAGATCTTTCCTCGTCACAGTTTCTGAAAGCTGTCACTCAAACAGCAGAAGCACACACCAGATCTACAAAACCAGACACTAATTCTCAGACTTTGACCCAGTTTTCAGTTTCAGAAAACACTTTTTGCAAAACATGCAATTATCTATTAAAACACACACAAATCTAACAGGAATTAATATTATGGCAAAGGTGTTTGCAAATATTTGCTTCTGAGATGTGTTTGTAATGTTTTGAATGCAAGAGATGTGAGGCATTTTGCATTTTGTGTGCAATTCTTGGATTTGTGTTTAAGTTTTGAAAAAAAGAAGCAAAGTTTTGAAAACGTGTGCAAGCAGCTGAAAAAAACTGTAAAAAGACATGTTTTTGTTGTTGTTATTTGATAAGCTTCACTTATAATGTTGATAGTTTTTTGCAGCCAAAAAAAATATTTTCAACCCTCATTGTGGCCCTCTGTCAGTAAATGCTCACAATTTCAATAAATAAATGCTAAATTAAATGTGAAATAAAGGCTCATTTTGTACTGAGGAGGATGTTTTAAGATTCGAAACCTGAAGTCCTCTTATATGCCAACAGATCAAGGAAAATGTAGACTTTAAATGAGATTTCATCTGAAACATTCAACATTTTAGTCATGTTGTTCAAGAAGCAATTATAAATTCACTTCAATTTAGTGAAATACTGAACTCCCTCCATTAAATACTGTATTTGACTTTAATATGACAAAAATAAGGCCTAATGTGATGCTTGCAAATGCATGAAGCACATGAAAGCAGAAGCTGCTCTTCAGAGAAGAGCTTTGATTAAAAACCTCCATCAGCTCCTTCAGTCAGAAACAGAGAGAAAGAGGTGAGAAAAGACAAGGACAGAAGCATCTTTCCCTCTCTCTCTCAGTGACACTTCAAAGCAGCGTTTATGGATTGAAAAGCTAAATTTCATGAGACGAGATGATGTTCAGTCGGCACAAATGTTGAGCTGAAATGACACCTTATTAAATGAATCACTCCGGTCTCAGCCAAAACCATCAAATAAAATGTGATCTGCTCCTTTGGTTTTGGATGACAGCATAAGTGCAGTTACTATGGTAGTTTGGTGGAGACTATGGTTACCATGGCTACCATTTTTAGTAAGAATGCTAATGAGGAAAAATGACTTCTCTTTCTCAGACGCCGGTGTCAGTCCTGATCAAGCAGCATTTAATTAGCAGCAGAATATCTCCGCAGTATTACTAGAACTGAATCTGCAAATACAGGATATATAAACATGTACACGACGGCTGTGATTCCATTCATAACGCATTCAGGTACCCAAAAAAGATGCATAAAAATGTCTAAAAATGCATAGTTTTAGTAAAGCAAACCAAACTTTGCAAAGGTTTTAGGACCCTCAAAATATAATTTATCTTTTTTTCCAGATTTTTTACCATTATGTTTTAAGAGATTAAAGAGGCTTTGTGTTCGAGTCATTTCTGACCCGGGTATGTATAGTCAGTGCTGGGGGTAATGAGTTATGTAATCCAATTACTTTTTTAAAGTAACTAGAAAGAGTTATTTTTCAAATGCATAACTCCAGTTCCTGTGTTTGTGATGTATTGAGTGACAGCTCTGGTGTTGAGAGAAATCAGGAGTAAGTGCAGAGTGTTGTGTGTGAACATGATCTTACTGTAGTTCTAGACTAAATATCTACATGATCTTACTGTAGTTCTAGACTAAATATCTACATGATCTTACTGTAGTTCTAGACTAAATATCTACATGATCTTACTGTAGTTCTAGACTGAATATCAACATGATCTTACTGTAGTTCTAGACTAAATATCATCATGATCTTACTGTAGTTCTAGACTAAATATCTACATGATCTTACTGTAGTTCTAGACTAAATATCTACATGATCTTACTGTAGTTCTAGACTAAATATCTACATGATCTTACTGTAGTTCTAGACTGAATATCAACATGATCTTACTGTAGTTCTAGACTAAATATCATCATGATCTTACTGTAGTTCTAGACTAAATATCTACATGATCTTACTGTAGTTCTAGACTAAATATCTACATGATCTTACTGTAGTTCTAGAATAAATATCTACATGATCTTACTGTAGTTCTAGACTGAATATCAACATGATCTTACTGTAGTTCTAGACTGAATATCAACATGATCTTACTGTAGTTCTAGACTGAATATCAACATGATCTTACTGTAGTTCTAGACTAAATATCAACATGATCTTACTGTAGTTCTAGACTAAATATCTACATGATCTTACTGTAGTTCTAGACTAAATATCAACATGATCTTACTGTAGTTCTAGACTAAATATCAACATGATCTTACTGTAGTTCTAGACTAAATATCAACATGATCTTACTGTAGTTCTAGACTAAATATCATCATGATCTTACTGTAGTTCTAGACTAAATATCTACATGATCTTACTGTAGTTCTAGACTAAATATCTACATGATCTTACTGTAGTTCTAGACTAAATATCTACATGATCTTACTGTAGTTCTAGACTAAATATCAACATGATCTTACTGTAGTTCTAGACTAAATTTCATCATGATCTTACTGTAGTTCTAGACTAAATATCATCATGATCTTACTGTAGTTCTAGACTAAATATCTACATGATCTTACTGTAGTTCTAGACTAAATATCAACATGTATTTACTCATCTCACCTGCACTAAAACACATTCAGTGTTCCTCACAATCAATAAATACTGTGAGATGCATTTGTAAAAGAAGGACTTTTTTATATTAAAAACAAACAAGCAAGCCCTTCTCAGATTTAAAAAGTAACTCAAAAGTAGGGCTGGGTATCGAGTTCGATACTTTTTAGGCACTGACAGAATTGACTCGATACCACCGAGTATCGAAAAACGTCTTGTCGTTCGGTACCAAATTTCGATACCTAAGGGGTTAATCTCATCACCATCAGTGAGCCAATAATCCTGCAGCACTAGGTGTGTTTGACTAGAAGCGGCGCTGCGCTGATTGATCAGTGTTTGACCTCCGCGAGAGCGATTATAAAGCGTACCGAGCAGTCCGCTCTCTATATCGTGCGGTTTGTTTATTATACACAGACTGAAGCTCGCGTGACGCTCGCGGTGATTTCAGCGTCTGCCGTCTAACTACATGAGGACATAAACACATGAACAACATCTCCAGACCTGCTCTGAAAGTCACTTCATGAGCATTTTACCGTTTGATTCGAGTAAAACTAACGTCATATCATATACAGGTCCTTCTCAAAAAATTAGCATATTGTGAAAAGTTAATTATTTTCTGTAATGTACTGATAAACATTAGACTTTCATATATTTTAGATTCATTACAACACAACTGAAGTAGTTCAAGCCTTTTATTGTTTTAATATTGATGATTTTGGCATACAGCTCATGAAAACCCAAAATTCCTATCTCAAAAAATTAGCATATCATGAAAAGGTTCTCTAAACGAGCTATTAACCTAATCATCTGAATCAACTAATTAACTCTAAACACCTGCAAAAGATTCCTGAGGCTTTTAAAAACTCCCAGCCTGGTTCATTACTCAAAACCGCAATCATGGGTAAGACTGCCGACCTGACTGCTGTCCAGAAGGCCATCATTGACACCCTCAAGCAAGAGGGTAAGACACAGAAAGACATTTCTGAACGAATAGGCTGTTCCCAGAGTGCTGTATCAAGGCACCTCAGTGGGAAGTCTGTGGGAAGGAAAAAGTGTGGCAGAAAACGCAGCACAACGAGAAGAGGTGACCGGACCCTGAGGAAGATTGTGGAGAAGGACCGATTCCAGACCTTGGGGGACCTGCGGAAGCGCAACCCGTCAAAATAAAAGTTCGGTTTAACTTGGAAGACTGCGGCAGAAATATATTAATATTGACAGTACATACTGCTACTACTAGGCTACTGTTAAAATTAAAACTTTTTTTTTTTTTTTTTTTAGTAATGATCACACAACAGTTATTCCATGTTTTAATTTTAATAGTAACCCCCCTTTGTTTGCCAAAATAAATAAACTTTGATTTTCAATAATTTAAAGATACATTAAATTAATGTTTTATGTCTTCATTTGAAAACCAGATACAGAACACAGAATTTCTGAGGAAAAATAAAACATTTCATAAGGCTATTTTAAGAATACATTTAAATAAACTAAGTTGTTTTTATGCATTCAAATAATTAGACATACTACACCAGAATTTAATAACAATAAAACATATGGTGAAAGAAAATAAAACACCCACTTATGAAAGTGGATGAAAATTTAAAATTTCTTGAAGTCAACAACCTAGAAATGATGATTCTGTCTGAGCTATGTGTTTTAAAATGAACATGCACTAATGTAAACGTAGCCTAACAGATGTGTAAACTGAAAACAATTTGAACTTTATTAAAATTATTTATTTATTTATTTTGTTGGATATATTTTGTTCCTTTGTGCAGTGGCTCAGGAGATGAGGCTTTGAGTCTGTATAAATATCAACAAGCTAAAAAAAATAGTTTTTTGAGACAATGTAATCTTATTAAAACTGATTTCATAAAACTGGTATCGAAAAAAGTATCGTTTAGGAACCGGTATCGAACTCAAGGTATCGGTATCGGTATCGGTATCGAAAAATTTTGAACGATACCCAGCCCTACTCAAAAGTATCGTAACACATTACTTTCCATAAAAAGTAAATAAGTTACGTAATTAGCTACTTTTTTAGGAAGTAACAATATTGTAATGCATCACTTTTAAAAGTAACTTTCCCCAACACTGTGTATGGAGGTTTTGTAAAATTATCTATAAAGTTACATTAATGTCAAAAAATGTTTATAAAATATATTTAGCTTTTCCCCCATATCTCACACACTTTTTGGACTGAATTTAGTTGATAAACATGAATATGTACGTCTAACCATTGCAGCATGAAAAATTGCAGCTGAAAGTGAAAGTTTATGCAAGTAAAATGAATTTATTTTATTTGAAAACTTTTCAGAGTAATATTTGTGCTGTTCAGCTAGAAAGAAATATGTAGGTTTTATAAATCTGGACTGTTTTTGAGAAATCATGAGTTTGAAATTCAAAGGAATTTAATTAAATTCCATTAATTCCAATGGGGTTAATACTGATAATTCTCAGATTATATGTTCTTAGAAATTTCAGACAATGATTTATTCAAATCAAATTTCCCATCATTACTGAAAAAAATATATAGATATTTTGCATCATAGTTTTTTGGTGTAGTTCATGTGTAATTGGAATTTTTATATATATTTATATATATATATATATATGTATTAAAAAAGGCAGCAATAAATGCAGCAATAACAGTAACATTAAAAAAATGAGAAGTTGCTTATCAGATACAATATGGTTTATGGAGCAATGTCTGTTTTATAAAATAACGATTCTTCAGAATGCTAAAATAATCGACATGTTTTGAATGCATTATGTTGGTGGAGCGTGTGAGTTTTATTGTCTGCAGTAATGTAGCATTATGCACTCTTGAAGCATGTCAGGTTTGAGGCGCAGTGTTTTATGTAACGCTGCATAATGCATCGGTCGCGTTACGACTGCGGGCGCCGCTGGGGTTTGCAGAGTGTCTTTACTTTTCAAGCTTCTTCTATTCCCACAACTCTGATATATTTAGCTGCTCGATCCATTGTTGTCACCGAGCACAAGTGTGTTCTGTTCAATCTACAGGAGACTCCATTCAACAGCGTTTGCTTTCTGGGTCAAGACGTCTTCAGGCTGAGGAGAAACAGATTTAAGAGCAGAGAGCCCATACACTATTCCAGTCTCACGCTCTTAAAATAAAACTGACTAGAACATCTTCATAAAAAACACTCAAAAAATGACCAGCCTACAAATTTATTTTCTGAATTTCATGTTATGCTGTATTATCACCAAATATTGGATTACATTTTTTTGTCAGCTTGTTCTGTTTCACAGGTTTTGTGTTTCTTTTTTGAGCTGATTGATCGTAGGCCTCATTGATCTGAGCTCATGCACTTCCGTTTATGAATGAACATTGACAAAATAGTGGAATCCAGTCACAAAAATGGAATTTACTGTATAACACAATGTTACAGAATTTGAATTTGGGATGAATAAATCAAAAGTACAACTGAACACTTAAATTTGAAAAACATTTGGTTTAACCTAAAGAAATTATGTCAGAAATATATTACTGCTGTACAGTAGAATGTATGTCTCGATGTAATAATACTAATAATAATAATAATTAAGACTTTAAAACATTTTATGCTTTCATTAATTACCAGATTTTAAAATATATATTTCTGAAAAAAAAAAAATCATAGTGACAAACACAAAATCAATCACATATCTATTATTGAAAATAAAGTAGTTTATTTTTTATTCAATTGATAAGGCACTCTTTTTTATTACTCAAATATAATTAAAATATTAAAAGTAAAAAAATTAAATAACGATAAACAAAATTTGGTAAAAATAAAACAAAATTTTTACATTTTAATTTTTAAAAATTAAAAATTTACGTACGTCATCGGGCCTTAATTTATTTATTTTTAACTGTATCCATTAAAACGGAGTCCAGAAAAATTCCAACGGACAAAAAAAAAAAAAAATGGAATTCCGAAAAATTAAAACAGAAAAAATGGGCTAAAATATTCTTAACAGTTAGAAAATTAGTTATTTTAAGAACTGTTCTTTGAATTTCATAATGCTCTAAAATGTATGTTTTGTTAAACTTTTAGAAGGCTGTTGTTGTTAAACTGTAAGTGGAAAAATCTGAATTTAAGAAAAAAATTTAACTGATTTCATAGGGTCCTAAATAATGCTTTTCACTGAAAAACTGAGCTGCATCAGCTCAGATCAATAAACCATCAAGTCGATAAAAGACTGAATCCAAGATTTGACAGGGTTTCTATGAGAGAGGACTCAAATGCAGGATTAGAGTTGACAATTTATTAACAAAACAACAGGCAGGACAAGAGAAGGTGAGGAGGGGAGAGAACACGGTCCAGACAATAGGCAGGGAATGAATGACGACAGGTGGCCTAGGTGAGCGGTCACAGAGTCCAGTCCAGGATGGCAGACCACCAGAGAGAGAGCAGTGAAGGCAGCAAAGCTGGAGGCCGGAGGTTATCAGCGGTGGCCAGACACTCCACACTACTGATGTCACAGGCTCGGCACAGGCCTAGCAGCATGGCAGACCCAGGTAGAGGACCTGTAGCCCAGCCCGCTGGAGGGACGGGACGGGATGGGATGAGACGAGAGACTAAATCTACAAACAACAAGGTAGGGAATAAGCGGCTTCACAGGACTGGTAAAACAGAGCAAACAAACACTGACGTAGCACAATGAACAGGCAAAACAAGAGGGAAAGGGAGAACAATATAAAAGGACAGGAGAACGAGAGGGACAGATGACAACACTCAGACTAAACAAGGGGGTGTGGTAATGGGTAACAAGGAGGCAGGACAGGAGGAGCACACGGCAGACAACAACAAAGATAGAGCCATGTGCTCAAACATAGAAACATGAAACACAGACAAGACAGTGAGGGCAGGATCCTGACAAGATTTGGTGATAATACAGCATATAATGAGAGTTTTACAGGCAGTTTTTAAAAAGTTGATCATTTTTGACCGGAAACAACAAATTACATACAGGATTTTCAGCGCAACGTCCAAATGTTCTTCACACTTAGAAAAATGGTTTTTTTTTAAGAATGGTTCCTGGAGAATGGCTCTTCTATGGCATCACAGTAGAAACCCCTGTATTTTTACGAGTGTATTTGAATCCAGATAAAGCCTGTGCTCTCTACACAGAATCAGATTCCTTTGTGACAGCGTAATAATCATCCATGAGATCAACTGGAGTGGATTCAGTTCTATCGAAGCTGAACTAAACACATCTGACTGGAACAAGTAAAGTGACTTTTCTCTGAATTATCACACACACACAGTTTCCAAACAGCCCTGATGAGTCTGTCAGTGACAAAGATAAATCATTTCCTCTCATGTAAATGTGTTTTCTGTTTAGTCTTCAGTGACGCAGCTCAGGAAATGAAAGCACACTTACAACCACAATAACAAAACACATCATTCATCCAGCATCTGAACATCTCATCTGCACACACACACACACACACACACCGAGAGACCTGGAACCAGACGAAAATTAAAAATTAAAGGGCTGGAAACGGACGAGCGGAGAGAGATGAGACAAAGACTGAGAGAAGAACACTGAAGGCTCTTGAACACGTTCATCTGAGAGAGAGAAGCGCTATCGGCACACACACACACAAACTGAGAAACAACCCAACAATTACAGACAGCATTGTGGGCTGAAGGATTCATTCAGACGAGCTCAACGAACAACTCAATTAATCACTATTGCTTTCATGAACACAGAAGAATGAGCAAACGAACAGCCTGCAACAATGAACTCAATCGCCTCATTTATGATCATGTTAGCATGACTGAAGACATATGAATGTAAATGAGGGCACTGGACGCTTTCAAAACACTGATGCATGAAGCTTTGAAACGTTTACAAATCTTTTGTTTTGAATCAGCTTGTCACCAATCTTGTGATTTCAACAAATGAGGCTATGTTACTGTTTTGAACCTTGGTCTCGAAACATAATGTTTTATAATGTAGATTAATTTTTAATTACTGATATTTAATAGTGCTGTAAAATGATTAATCACGATTAATCGCATCCAAAATAACTCTGGTGGGCCCCGAGCAGGTTCTGATAATGGAACGAGAAGTAGAGTACTCTCTTGAGGAAGAAGGCCATCGAGGTGGTCCCTCCTCAAGAAAGAGAGTCTGGGTTCTACAGTCGGTACTTCATAGTTCCCAAGAAGGATGGAGGGTCGCGTCCCATTTTAGATCTGCATCAGTTGAACCGCTCAGTCAACAGACTGAAATTCAAGATGCTCAAACAGGTCGTGTCTCAGATCAGGTCTGAGGACTGGTTTGTCACGATCGATCTAAAAGACACATACTTCCATATATCCATCCTTCCCACTCACAGGGAGTTCCTGAGGTTTGCTTTTGGGGGGCGAAGCTTACCAATATTGGGTTCTTCTCTTCGGCCTAGCACTCACCCTGTACTTTTACAAAGTGTGTGGATGCCGCGTTAGCTCTGTTGCGGCTGCAAGGCATCCACATACTCAATTACATCAACATTTGGTTGATTCTCGCTCAATCAGAGCAGATGGCGGCTCAACATCGAGATGTTGTTCTAGCTCACATAAAAGTGTTGGGGTTAAGACTGAACGCCATTACAGAGAACCACTTATCTTGGTGTGGTGTGGGATTCGACCACGATGCAGGCACGAATGTCCCCTGCTCGGATCGAATCGATCCTCATGGCAGTCAAGAGAGTGAAAGAAGGCCAGTCACTCACTCAAGCAGTTTCAGAGACTGCTGGGTCTGATGGCAGCTGCCTCCAACGTGATATCTTTTGGCCTGCTGTACATGAGACCCCTACAGTGGTGGCTCAAGACCAAGGGATTCTCCCCGAGGGGAAACCCGCTTTGCATGTTCAAGGTCACACATGTCTTAAACATGTGGAGACAACCTTGGTTCTTGTCTCAGGGCCCGGGGGGCGTCCCTCACCGGTTGAGGTGCGGTCATGAGTGGCCACCCTGCCCGCGGTCTGTGAAGTGGTCGCCATCTCACGTGGCACATCAATTGGCTGGAGATGCTGGCTGTGTTTCAGGCTCTGAAACACTTTCTCCTGGACCTAAGAGATCACCATGTGTTGGTGCGCACCGACAACACAGTGGTGGTCTCTTACATCAACCACCAAGGAGGTCTGCGTTCACGCCCCCTGTACGGTCCTCTCGCTGAGAGCAGTTCACATTCCTGGGTATCTCAATATTGGATTGCTACTTCTACTTCTGGTAGCACCGTTCTGGCCGGGGTGAGTATGGTTCTCGGACCTGATTTCTCTCCTCGACAGCTCTCCATGGGGGATTTCCGTCAGGAGGGATCTCCTCTCACAAGCGGGGGGTCTATATGCCCGGATATGTGGAAGTTGTGGGGGTGGCCCCTGAGGGGGCGCAACTCATAGCTTCCGGTCTCTCAACCGAGGTTGTTGAGACCATCCTCCAATCCAGAGCTCCCTCAACAAGGAAACTGTACGCCTTGAAGTGGAAACTTTTCACTTCAGGGTGCGGAGACCGCCAGCTCGACTCAGTTAACTGCCCGATTGGTACAGTTCTGGAATTCCTGCAGGCCCGACTCTCCGCAGGGTCGACCCACTCCACCTTGAAGGTTTACATGGTGGCAATTCGGCCTACCACACCTCTCTTGGTGGGCAATCAGTGGGTAGATACCCCCTAGTTACATGTTTCCTCCAGAGCATGAGGGAATTGTACGCCCTAAAGTGAAGTGTCACTTCATGGTGCGGAGGTTGCCAGCTCGACCCAGTCAACTGCCCGATTGGTACAGTTCTGGAGTTCATGCAGGCCTGTTGCTCCGCAGGGTTAACCCACTCCACTTTGGAGGTTTACGTGGTGGCAATTCGGCCTACCACACCTCTCTTGGTGGGCAATCAGTGGGTAGATACCCCCTAAATACACGTTTCCTCCGCAGTGCGCTGAGGCTGAGGTCTCCAGTATGGCCAGTCGTACTGCAGGCCTTCTGTCCTCCTCCCTTTCGGGAGCCTGACCAGCAAAAGCATATCTGTATGCGTCCAGTGCGGGCACGAATAGATGCTGCTTTGGTGAGCAAAAGACTTCTTTCAAAAACATTGAAAGTCTTATTGACATTTTTGAACAGTGTTATTTTTCTTATTTGGATACAAAAGAAACTACTAATTACTACTTAATTAAAACATCAATTCACAAGTTCACACTTACATATATTTAGCACAAGTTACGTAATGCGTATTTGGCGAGTATGGTAATACGTAGTTGACGTGCTGTCCTGGGGAAGGGCTCTGAGCTCGGGAATGTTCCGAACCCAGAGTATCCCCCCGTAGTATGGTGAGAACTTAGTGATATTGGTGGAGAAGGGGTGGTGGAGGGATGCTGATAAACCATCAAATGGGTGGAGGTATGTCAGCTGTATTTATATCCATGAGTTGATTGACTTGATTACGTGCCACTTGTGTTTAATTAGGCTAAGTATCTGACGTGCTCCTCCCAAACTTTGTTAATAAAACATCATTTATATCTTCTAAATTTTGATGCTTCCCAAAAAAAACTAACATTTATTTGATGGCGCCGGTGAGATCGGCTGCCGTCACGACTGCTCCGACCAAACTTTGTCTTCTTTTGTTATTTTTTAAACTTGAGGTTTTTTCTTAATTTTGTTGGACAGTCGTACAATACATTTCACTACATGTCGTACTATGTATGTATATGTATGTGACAAATAAAATTTGAATTTGAATTTGAATTTGATTAGTGACCTAGATATAGTTAGGGCAGCAAGTTGTCTGGTAACACACAAAAAGTTTTGATTCGCATTTTTGGCTGCACTATCACTTTAACATACACAATTTAGGATAATTTCTATTCTCAGACTAATTAGCTCCCGTTCTAATAAGTCTTGATTTGTTGTGTCCCAGTTGCATTTTTTAAAAACGAATGCAAGTCTGCAATTAAACTGAGATCTGTGGGAACACAGACTGTTCTCCTGCTGTGTCATTACCATCCCTCTGATGGGGATCTAATCCCGCCGGCCCCCAGCGGTGCTGCTCTCCACGGGGCCGTGTATCACGGCAGGACACACAAATCAAGCCGAGATGACACTGAAGGTGCTTTCAGATTGGGCTGAACTCAGGTTTGAGCTCTCAATGTTTTAGTGTTGCTCATAATCACCATGTCTTCCAAACGTCTCACCAGTTTTCATGCCTGCTTTTTCATTTCTATTAAAATCACATTCTGCTATATATATCAGATGTAGAGTCATACAGGGAATTACTAGTCAAATTTGGTCTTAAATGTAAGTTATTTAATATTTATTCAGTAATGTTTCATTTAACTGTAAAACTGTTGAGTTACCAGTCTTTTCTGCACTTTTTTTCTCACTCATATACACATGTACCGTTGTATTTGTGTACATCTCTGGGTGTTATTAATAAGTTTCATCTTTTGAATTACTGTTGCCTGTGATGTTACTGTAATTATTCTGCATGCATTAAAATAATTAGAATTTCCAGCCTATTTTGGATTCATTTCAATCCAACATTAAAGTAATTTATAAAATATAGTTGAGTTAAAAAAAAACCCCAGCATGTTGGGTCAAACATTTCATCCAAAAACATCTCAAAGCTTAATCTCTAATTCATAGTTTAGTTTTTAACGTTTTTGTTTTGTTTAATTTTGTTCAAAATGTGATTTTGATTTTGAAAATTTTTTTTTTTAAATATTTAAAAAAAGGGGGGAAAAATACTAAAAAATAATAAAGCACACAACAAAACTACTAAAACTTTAAAATTAAAATGGAAAATATAAAAAAATATATATAACATGAGATAGCAAAATAACTAAAACTATAATACAAATGAATAAAAACTAGAGATAACTAAAACTATACAGAAAACTATATATATATATATATATAAAATATATATAAAACTAAAAATATATTAAAATATATTACAAAACAAAAATGACAATATACAACAAAATTACTAAAACTTGAACTAAAATGAAAATGAAAACAGAAAATATAAAAATAAAAAAATACCAATTAAAAACTATAATAGTGGATAAATAAAATATCACTGTAATTATCAAAATATCACTAAAATAACAAACTAAATAAACAAACTAATTAATAATTAAAAAATGTAATGATTTTTCAATGATTTTACAATTATTTTACATTCGATTAAAAATCATTTAAAAATGTTATAGTTTTAAAAATATATATATATTTTAATATAATATAGTTGGATATAATGCAACATTTTCTTCTGGTCCACGGTCCTCAATCAAGTTAGATTTTTTTGGCCCTTCATACTGAAAACTTTGCTCAAATTTAACTGCTAGTTGCTAGGCAACCATACATCCCATTAATCCTCAAATTACTCAAAATGCAATTAGCCACATACCCTTCATACATATAAAGTTTGCTGAGTTTTCACCATGGGAATATAAGTTCTAGCTGTTCAAACAGGCGTTAATAATGACAAGCAATGGGAAGTTAATCGGATAAAAATGCTCTTCAATTAAATGCACAACATGTTGCGTGTCACATTCTGACACAGAAAGCATCTGGAAAAGCACAGTTTGAAAGCACACGCGAGCGATCCTGCCGTCTCTCTCAGATTAATGATGTTTTGAGGCTTTTCTCAGCGTCGCTACAAGCATGTAATATAATATTCAGTCCTGCTGCACAAACACTGACAGCAGAACTGAACGCAGGTGCTCATCCTCAATTCTGTTCGTATCAAACTCAGGCCAAACCCAGCCATTTCTCATATTTTTATGGTTCTAGCTCTGATGAAGACGTGATGAGGCGGTTCGAGCTCATTCTGACGTGATTTATTGCACAGCGGCAGCTGACAGGCTTCAGAAGAGGGTCACTTATTTCCTAAAAGGCCATTTAAAAAGAGCAAAAGGAAAGATGAAATAAGAGGCTCTGAGAATAATATTACCCGCAGACCCATCTGATATTTGATGGCTGTCTGCTCCATTCATCACTATCAGTCCCGTCTGACCACAAATGAAAATATCTGACGTTCCTGAAAACACTCAGCACTCTCACAAAGAAAAGGTACTGATATGCACAATAATACAATATTAATGCAATATCTTGCATTAATAACATAAACATAAACATTATTTCATTATGTTGAACTAGTGTTGATCCAGTTTCTCAGCTGTGCATCCCTCATTAGATTCATCAGGCCAGAGTTATTAAAGGTAACTAAAACTGAAACCATAAACAAAATCTTTTTTGTTTAAAAAAAAGTTAATGAAAACTATGTAGACACACACACATACACAGAAAGGTATGTAATGAATTGGGTTGAATAGCTGTCAGCTGATAAATTTAAGAACACAATTAGATAAAAACCAATTTAAGCTCAACCAATCACCAAGCAGTGCTTCATTTAGTTCAGTCTGTGTGTAAAAAGATCACATTAGCAATTAAAGAAAAAAAAATTGAGCAAAACATGATCAGGCAAAAGTGTCAAAAAATATCAAAAATTATATCTGGTGTCTGAATATTTTTTGTTTTGACTGTGCTTAATAAAGACCTACAGTATATATATATATATATATATATTGCAAGAAAAAGTAAGTGAACCATTGTCAATTTTCTGTATAAATTGGTCATGAAATTTGATTTGAATTTCACCAAAGTCAAAAATATCAACAAACACAATATTTCTAAGCCGATAAAACACAAACATCATCTTTCATGTCTTTATTGAGCTCATTCATTAAAGGGATCTTTGGATGCCCATTTTCCACAAATTGTTATGATTCTTTAGGGTCTTAATAAAAAGTCATGATGAACATGAAATAATGAAATGAAAAGACACTTAATGAAACATACTTTGGTTAAAATATCTCACCGGTAGTGTAAAAAGCACCTTCTTTACCCTGTCAAAATCAGCTCTGTTTTCAGCATGGCATTTTTAGTCCATGTTACTTTAAATGCTAATGAGCTCTGCTGACCCCGCCCCTCTCTTACGTAGAGTGACGAGCAGACTGTTTACTTCAGCTGCGGAACTGGCTAACTAGCACATTATTAGGAAAGGCCATTTGCAAAGATTCATAAAAACCCTTATACTCACTTCTTCTGTAGATGAAGCTGGATCACGAATGATTCGGGTGAACATAGACGCATTTATGTAGATCGGGGATCGGTGCATTCCCTTCAAAAACAAAAGTAACTTTAATCCTCTGCATCTTCAGCGGCTCAGATGTCGGGAGTAAATGACGACTGCTATATTCATTATTACATCCAACAACAGAACACCTCAATCGCTTAATCGGAGACATCTTGTCTTCCCCTGCACTGGAGCCGGACAGCTCTCAGCTCACGCGGGGCGGGGCTAAGGTAAGACGGCCCTGTCAATCAACTCTCGTGGGAGGGGCCTGTACAGAACTACATCATTCTGATAGGAATCTCAGAACAGCCTGATTTGAGAAAGGGGATTTTAAAATAGGGATTTAAAAAAACCAGTGGGTGGATTTTTATCATTATAGGATGGATGTGTACACACACGTCTAACACACATTTATGTTCAAACAACTTGAAAAGTGAATTTTGCATCTGATGACCCCTTCAAACATACAAACTGATGGTGGAAAAAGTAAGAGAAACACTAGGCTTCTGGTGTCATTAAATGCCAATAGGAGTCAGATGTTAGCAAACCAGGAGTCCAATCAATGAAATGAGAATTTATAGCTAAGTTGACTTATATAAACACCCAAACAGTGTCAGTGTGCTATTCACAAGCAGCATTGGCTGATGCCTCACACACAAGAGAGATCTCAGAAGACCTATGATCAAGAGTTGTTGATATGCATGTAGCTGGAAAGGGTCAAAGACTTTAGATATTCATCAGTCCACAGAATATAGAATATAGACATCCTAAGAATATAGGTGAGCTGAAGCAATTCTGTGAGGAAGAAAGGTCCAGAATTACTCCTGGACATTGTGCAGGTCTAATACACAGCTACAGCAAGCGCTTGGTTGAGGTTCAGCCAGTTATTAAAGCAGTTATTCACTTACTTTTCCAACATCACTTTGTATGTTTACTGGGTGTGTTCAATAAAGAATGAAAGATCATAACTGTTTGTGTTTTATCAGCTTAGAAATATTGTGTTTGTTGATATTTGTGACATTGATGAAGATCAGATCACATTTCATGACCAATTTAAGCAGAAAACCAGGAAATAGAAAATAATATAAATTTAATATATATATATAAAATGTATCAAATGCAACAAAATTACTAAAATGTTAACTGAAATTAAAATGAAAACAGAAAATATAAAAATAAAAACTGATTCAAAATATTAGAAAAAATTATAATAGTATGATGCTAAAACAACAACTTGATTGATTGAGGGTCATGGGCCAAAAGTAAATGTTGTATCCAACTATATTATATTTAAATAAAATATTAAATTTTAAACATTTTCAAACAATTAAAAAAAAAATTGGACATTATCTTTTTATTATTATTTCAGTTATATCTTTAACATTTAACTGCAAACAAATTAAATAAAATACTAAATATAAAAAAATATATATTCACTTATATTGTTTTTTTTTTACATCTTAATGCAAAAAAAGTTAAAACAAATATATTTCAATGGCATGTTTTTCCTATGTCTTCCCTCCTCTTATGATATTGCATGGTGGGCCAAATCAAAGGTCAGCACTAGAAAACTAGTGAATTAACAAAGGCTGTTTCTTTTGACAGTACAGAACATTTAGGAAATGCCTAAAATATTTAATGACTTTAAACAGATGAAGTAAATCTGCGGTTCCTTCATGGGTTACAGACAGACATGAGCAACTATTAAAACTCATTTTGCTTCACAACTCAGATCTGATACTGATCCAACTCAACATACTTTATGGTACAAAATCCTACATTGAAATGTATTACCATGAATGCAGCTCATGAGACGTGATGGAGATCTGCGTTTTCTTCATAAATGACTCTTGAGTTCCAGTCTTTGTTTCTCTTCTGAAGCTCCAGATGAGACACACATGAGTCTCTCACAGCAGCAGAAGAGTCTCTGTTAAATTAATTAACTGCTATAGTCCAGATTAATGGAAAAATTCAATTCTAATTACTTAAAGGCCTACTTAAGCGGTAAATCTCAGCCGGCCTCGTTTCAGATAACGAGAGCGCAGGGTAATTAGAGCGGCTGAATTACCCAGGGTTCTGCGTTGATTTCAATCTCTCACTGTACTTACAGCAGCGGCTCGACGGCTCGCTTCACACCAATCTGTCATCATCTGATTATTCATTTATTTGAACAAGCTTCTGGAGGAACTCTTCTTTTACGACGGTACGTACAGACATGGATAATGGATGTGAGTTGGTCGTCTTACCTTCCCAAAGCTCCCTTTCCCGATGGCCCGCAGAATCTGGAAGTGATCGAAGTTCACTACAAAAGGAAAAGAGTAGATTAATAAAAGGAAATGCAAGAAAATCAAAGAGTCTCTTCACCAAAAAACAGTCAGTTCTGTCATCATTTACCGCCGTCATGTGAATATAAATCCACAAAGATAAAAATCATATTCCACAAAGCAATGTGATCAGGACATGACATTATACGCAGTCATACCACAACAACGCAGCATATTATTGTGTATAACAGTATAATATGTGCTGTTTTACTACACTGTAAAAAGTGATAAGTTGACTTAACTTAAAAAAATTGAGGAAACCCCTTAAAATGATCAAGTAAATAATAATAAAACAAAATAAGTTAAGTGAACATGACAATTCACTTAACTAAATTTTTTAAATGATTATTTACTTGATAATTTTAAGGGGTTTCCTCAATTTTTTTAAGTTTCACTTAAATCACTTTTTACAGTGTATATGCATTCGGCAGACGCTTTTATCCAAATAAGTCATTAAAAGTTTACATTTGATAAGTTCATTAAGGCTCTATTATATGAATATTATATGGCTCTATTACCATAAATCATGCTACAATGGTGATTAAATCTAACAATCGGTTAATCAGCTCATATCACATCAAACCGTGCAAATTATTATCATTGTTATACTTTATTCTCAAATGATTAATGTTAACAACATCAGCATTGCGTGACTATGAGTATAGTGTGTATTAACGTGTAGATTTCAATTTTTGTACGGTCTAATATCTAATTGTCATACCATTCAAATTTCATATTAAGAAATTATTTTAATCCAAAAAGCTTCTATTCTTCCCTTGAACTGGTTCTCTTTATAATACAAATCTTGTGTAATCCCAGGCTGTCTGTAATCAGATGCACATTTAAAACTGGAATATAATTCCAGTTTTAATACATTTACATTGTATTTATGCATTTGCCAGATGTTCTTTCGTTCAAAGAACCTTGCATTGCATTGCAGGTATAATTTTTATCTCTTCATGTATTCCCTGAGAATCAAACCCAAGATCTACTGTTTGAGCTTCATCCAAAACTGGAGTAAAACTGCAAAACTGCTAAATCAGCAGGCATTAATCAGGAGCTTTTCTGTGGTCTATTAGCATCAGCTTCACTTCACACAGCGGTGCTATTAGAAATAAACAGCGTTTCTGTCAGAAGAAGCGCTCATAGAGCAGCAGAACAAACACGAGCAGCGCCAATCAATGCTTCACATCAGAAAATCTCCAGCGTGTGTGAAGCCATGAGAAAACAGTGCATCCATTCAACCTTTATCCAGCCAGATCAGCAGAAAAACACCTCAAACAACAGCACATTATTATTATGATACCTGCACTGCAACAAATCATTTTCCTCCACTGTGTTTTTGTCTTGTTTTAATCATATGATTAATAATTGCAATCATAAATGTTGATACATTGATACAAACAAGTCATTTTGCATCTCAAGTAAATGTATTTTGATTAAAAAAAAGAAAAAAAAGATAAAAACCCTAAGAAACTAATTTTTGCAGTGTAATGCATTAGGAAACTCAATATGATGGCTCATAATTTTATTTAATGCGTTTGAAACATGTTTTGAATGACGGCCAGTGTAGTCTTAATATGATTTAATAATGAAGATGCATTCAGAGTTTCTATTCGATATATTCAAGCATCAGTGAACAGTCAAAGATATCAGCGCTCATGCGTTTTGATTTCATTAGATATGTATTTAGAGGTTTTTCCCGGATTGATGTGCTCCAAAAGCCCCTTTTCCGTCTGAAAGATTGTCCATTGATGATAAAGCAGAATTGTGTGAGAAAGAAATGCTTTCTGCTGTGTTTTAACCGCATCCTGAGGAGAGCCATAACACACACACACACACACACACACACACACACACTGACTGAAGAAACGCTCAGAAACACACACTCATCCACATGAGAGGACGCGGGTCACTTCTGAAGATGTGAGAGTCGAGATACTCTAAAGACTTCCAGAATCTCTTAAGAATCTCATTCTGCAGATGCTTCTTACTTGAACTTCTCACGCGAAGAGATTGAACAGATTTCTGCTGCCTGACTCCATACGAGTCAAGCTTCATACAATACAGATCGTTTCAAAGCAGCTTCAGTGTAATAAACAGGAATTAGTGTTCAGTTTCAGCTGTAAAGCCGCTCTACAGAAGACAATTCTACAGAAGAGTCTTTATTCAGATCAATTCAATTCATTACAGCAACTAATGTTACTTGAAATAAAATAAATGTTTACTGAAATAAAATAAAATACAAAAAACTTATTTCAGCGAGTTCCCAAGGCAACATTTTCATTTTATTCTAGTTCAACCTAATGCACTAAAATAACTGAAACCAAAATTGAAATAAAAACAATCTATATATATATTTTTAAAAACTACTAAAAATGACAAAAAACTCACAGCAAAATTACAAAAACTTTAACTAAAATTAACATGAAAGCAGAAAATATATAAATTAAAAGTAAATCAAAATATTAACAAAACTATAACAGTATCTCAATGACAATACTAAATTAAGACAACTGTCTATTACATTATATTATATATTATTATATAAGTTTTTAATGTTATGTTTAAATATGAAGATGAAACATTATCTAATTAAATATGCACTAATTTACATATATTTCCAGAGCATAAATCTGATTGCTGGATCAGAAACTTTCATAATTCTTTGGTTTTCTTGTCATATTAGAGTTAAAGGTTTTATTTTCATTCTTTATTTTATTTCTCTTTATCACTCCATAAATCAGAAACTATCAACAGACAGAATACAAATAAATTTCCATGTTTACTCCAATGTTTTCAGGAGTGAAATGTTGAATAACTCGGTGTGAACGACACGAGCAAACCTTCAGAATATAGAGAGGAATAAAACTGTAAAGCTTGCTGAAAGTAAGAGAAACAATGCATTAAAGATCGAAATCAACAGACAAGACGATAGATCAATAAAACAAACCCTTAAATGTGTATTTGCATGTTTTCTTTCCACTAGTCTGAGAGAAGAGACATGATTTGGAAGCAGAATAAAGCTCAAAATTGAGCAGTGCATGAAACACTAGGATCTCAAGAATCAGCCCTAATAAGAAAACAAGAGAAAACTTGCATTATAAATATAATTCAGTCAATAAAATAGCAAATCAAAAGTTACACACAATTGTAATGGTGCTGTTTAGGATCAGGTTGATGTTCCCTTAGTAGTGTGCTGCTTCTGTTGAATTAGTGAGGGAAAATGTTTCTGCTATTCACCAGTTCTTGGCATCGCTGTGCTTTACATTCATGAAGCGGCGTCTGTGGGCAAGTTTGCTCTGGCTTTAATACACCTAAAGAAAGACTGGATAAAAACAACAGTCCTCCTGACGGCCAATGTCTGTGATGACTAACGTTTAGTCATTTGTTTGCTGGAACGGTGTCTGTATTCCCAGAATACGGTTCCTCTGAGAGCTCTGATTCTAATATTATAGAGATTTAAACATCATGCACCTGTGATATTAAACACACAACTGCCTCGTCTGTCTCCTATAAACCCATTATCCACTTTTATCCTAACGAGACTATGTGTGACCCTGGAGCACAAAATCAGTCATTAGGGTCGATTTTTCGAAATTGAGATGTATACATCATCTGAAAGCTGAATAAATAATCTTTCCATTGATGTATGGTTTGTTATGATAGGACAATATTTGGCTGAGATACAACTATTAGAAAATCTGGAATCTGAGGGAGCAAAAAAATCTAAATATTGAGAAAATCTCCTTTAAAGTTGTTCAAATGAAGTTCTTAGCAATGCATATTACTAATCAAAAATGAAGTTTTGATATATTTACGGTAGGAAATTTGCTAAATATCTTCATGGAACATGATCTTAATATCCTAATGATTTTTGTCATAAAAGAGAAATGTATAATTTTGATCCATACAATGTATTGTTGTCTATTGCTACAGATATACCTGTGTTACTCATGACTGCTTCTGTGCTGCAGGGACACATATATTACTACAGTGATATTTAACACATGTGTAACGATCTTTTGGGGTTAATCATGGTCTGTTGTAGTAATTTGTTAACACGTCCACATTTTTAAATTTGATTTTAAAGTTGAAAATTGAGTAGAATAATCTCCAGTTTAAAATAAGCTTATTACCGCATTCATAGATCAAATCTTTGCTCATGGTTCTCCCATAATTCACACAAAGAGGCACGGAGAAAGCAGGAGAGCTGAACACACAGAAAGCTGAAGGCTTCGCAGGCGTTTTATGTCGAATACATCAGCAGACGAGTCTGAGTCAGCAGCAGAAATCTGGCTCTCAGCCAACATGATGAAGAAGGAGCGGGTGATTTCCATGGATGACAGAGCAACAATAAGACCATCAGCCCTCATGAATACTGATGCTACAACTGCCTCTATGCTCATATAATCTACTGTATTATCAGCCAGAGATATGCAAGACGGATTTATAGTTCATCTGACTTTACTGCACATGCACTCGTGTTATCTCAACTGCTTGACTGTTTGTATTGCTGCAAACTGTAACTCTATCAGATCTGATAAATGCAACTATAAGGCATGAAGATATTAAAATATTATAATGATGATTTTTTGTGAAGCTGCTTTGAAATGATGTATTGTGACTAATACACAAAATGCATTACTAATTTTAGTTTCCTGTTGACTATGTTTCATTAAGAAGCATCTTGCTGAAGGTTTTTCCGAGATGACTGACAGCGGTTTGGCGCTCGTGGGCAGAAAACCCACACAGAGGAAGTCATTAGTGTCTCTTCCAGTCTGAGGTCCAGCTTGTGTCACACAGCACTCCAACTAATGATACACACAGAGCCAGAGATGAGACCAGCTATAGAGACTATAATACCAGTCAAACGTTTGGGAATGGTGAGGAGTTTCTAAATAAATATGTATCTTCTGCTCACCAAAGCTGCATTTATTTGATCAAAAAATACAGTAAAAATTGTGAAATGTTTTTATAATTTAAAATAACCATTTTCTATGTGAATATGTGTTAAACTGTAATTTATTTCTGTGATCTGCAGCTGTATTTCCAGCATCATTACTCCAGTCTTCAGTGTCACATGATCTTCAGAAATCATAATAATATACTGATTTACTGATCAACAAACATTTCTGATTATTATCAATGTTGAACACAGTTGTGCTGCTCAATATAGATAAAGAGTATTAAAATATTGATGAGTCCTTTGCTGTCCAGAGAAGAAGCTTCAATTAAAGAAGCACAGTTAGAGCTGGTTTCGCTGCAGTGCACACTGGGATCATCGAGCGTCTGTGTGTTTGATATATGAGGCTGTGTTAAGGGTCCCTGTAATGATCATTAAAGAACCTTTAGATGGTCAACAGATACATGAAGATCATTAAGAACAGGATGAGTCTCATCCAGCAGCTCCATATGGAGCTCACGTGATCTGACCACTGTGTGTGTGTGTGTGTGTGTGTGTGTGTGTGTGGGTGTGTGTGTGTGTGTGTGTGTGTGTGTGTGTGCGGGTGTGTGTGTGTGTGTGTGTGTGTGTGTGTGTGTGTGTGGGTGTGTGTGTGTGTGGGTGTGTGTGTGTGTGTGTGTGGGTGTGTGTGTGTGTGTGTGTGTGTGTGTGTGTGTGTGTGAGAGAGAGAACAGCACATTAGACAGCAGGAAAACACATATTTCAACCAAAGCTTCCTAACTGCGGTGGACAGCTTGACCAAAGGTTTAGTCACACGGTCATCTCACGGAGTCGCAGTAATAGTTTATTTTTGCTAAAAAAAATTATATTAGAATTATATTTGATAGCCATATGCTCATAATTGATAGATAGGGATAAATAAATAATAATTAATAATAATAAAAATAAAAATAATTTGCTTGTTATCTAATCATGCTTTCTACTCAACCTGACCATGCATATGTCATTAATTAATTAATTACTTCTGTTCTTCTATTATAAGTGACTTTGGATAAATGAAAATAATTACTTTATTTCAGCTAGCTGTCAAGATAATAATTCTCATTTTCTCATTTAATTTAACTTGTAATAAAAACAACTAAAACTGAAATAAAAATTAAATAAAAACTATATAGACATATTTATTTTTTTTAAAAAGACAAAAACACAATAAAATCACTAAAACTTAAACTAAAATTACAATTAAAAAGGGAAATATAAAAATAAAAACTAAAACTATTCATAAGAACAGTACATACTAAATTAACAATGCATGAAACAAATAAA
The DNA here is from genome assembly GCF_936440315.1 of Barbus barbus. Classification (NCBI taxonomy): domain Eukaryota; kingdom Metazoa; phylum Chordata; class Actinopteri; order Cypriniformes; family Cyprinidae; genus Barbus; species Barbus barbus. Next base: position 30,952,929 of record NC_136746.1, on the reverse strand, counting down.
ATCAAAACAAATAAAGTTTAATTTCTGCATTCTGATTGTTAAACAGCTGATAAATCCACAATTTCTCCTTGAATTTTTCCTCACTCTCATGTGCAAACCAGTCGTTCCCAGTGGATATAAACATTACAGCAGAATCTCTAGCGATTCACACATGAAGCATCATCACACTCCATATACAGTCACAAGTTACAGTAACGCTACTCAGATCATCTCAAATCATCAAATATCTCCACTCATCCTCTCTGAGCGCTTCAAAACTCACTCAACTCTCTCTGATTACAGGACTTATAGTTTGAAGATGCTGCCATGGTTTGCCGTTAATTATGCAAAAAGAGATTATGCAGTTTTCATAAGCTTTCCCTTATTAATCACAATCAAGGGCATGAACGGCTAGCGGGCACAAACAGAGCTGTGCTGAGCATGATGGGTAATGTGAGGCCTGCGTGAGAAACAGACCTTCTACATGCAGTAATGCAGATCACTTCTGTATTCAGTAGGACTTCAAAACGCTCTAGTGCAGCCGACACAAACACTGACAAACCACTGCACATTTATTTCTACAGCGCTTCATACAATACAGATCGATTCAAAGCAGCTTCAGTGTAAGAAACAGGAAATAACAGTGCTAATATTGTACAATTTGATTATTTTTATTATCATTTATTTTTACATCATAATTTGAATTATGAAACAAATTTAATTCCAGTTGAAAAGCAGCTCTACATAATTATTTAGATCAATTCTGTTCAAATTAGTTTTAATTCAGTTTAGTTGCCGTGCCAATGTTGCAAAGTTAAACAATAAAAAAAAAACATTTTTATTGCTTGAAATAAAATAGCATTAACTGAAATAAAATATTAAAATATCAAACAAAAAATGAAATATGGCAACATTTCTCATTTTCGTTTAGTTTAAGCTGAAGTACTAAATAAAACCATGATTGATTTTTTATTAAAAATCAACAAACAATATGGAATAGAATAGAATAGAAATATTGTCAAATGATAATAGTCCTTATCATTTACTAAAACTAAAACCAAAAACAATCATTACTTTAAATAAAATAACATTAAATTAAATAAATTATAAACATATATTTTAAAAGTATAAACGTATTAAATTTTGGCTAGTTGCGATGCCAGCATTTTTTCATTTAGTTTAATTTGAAGTACTAAAATAACTAAACAACCGGCTTAACAAAAGCATTTCTGATTTGTATTAAAAATCCCCAAACAATTCTAAAATATAGAATAGAATAGAATAGAATAGAATAGAATAGAATAGAATAGAATAGAATAAAATTCAATAGAAATATTGACAAATGATCAGAGTTATCAACATTAACTAAAACATTTTCATTAAGAAAAAGATTAACTGAAAAAAAAACTTATTTCAACTAGTTATTTTAAATGATTTTGATTCAGTTCAGTTTAATAACCATGTCAATGTTGTAAAGTTAGTGTCATTATTAACATCAATTTACTTCATGTTTTGTTCTCATCTCATAGAATTAGTGCAGGTAAACTGATAATATTACTAAATATTAAACATATTTTAAAGCCCAGCCGAGCAAGTTAAAGACTTGCAATGATGCAAAGAGAAATGTTGGTGGGTCAGCGATATTTCAAGATGAACAACATCTCCAGATTCACTGCCAAGATCCAGCTTCTCCTCGACACGTCTGCACACACACTGCTAGAAATATAAACGTCTGAAGCACATTATCTCATATCTCTTACCAAATACATTATTAAATTTCAAAGAGAACTTGAGAAATAGCAGATGATATTGTGAGATACGAGCAGTTCTTCACAGACCAGTAACTGCGCCGGAACTGAACTTCTTATCTTTTCTGATTTTCTCTGATTTTCAGGCAGCACCTCGTCTGTCTGAAACCAATGCCTTCTCCACAGACGGACGGGACGCTCAAGGGCAACAAACACACATACTGCCATCAACACAAGCTGATGGAAGAACACTTCTCAACACCCAACACAAAAAACAAACTTCATACAGACCACCATGACTCATTCATATATTTTTTTTTAACTATGAAAGAGAATAGAATAGAAAATAAATATTGCCATTTGACCAGGGTTATTGTCATCAGAATAGAATAGAATAGAACAGAATAGAAATATTGCCATTTCAGCAGGGTTATTGTCATCAGAATAGAATAGAATAGAACAGAATAGAAATATTGCCATTTGACCAGGGTTATTGTCACCAGAATAGAATAGAAATATTGCCATTTGACCAGGGTTATTGTCACCAGAATAGAATAGAACAGAATAGAAATATTGCCAATTGACCAAGGTTATTGCCATTAGAATAGAATAGAAATATTGCCATTTGACCAGGGTTATTGCCATCAGAATAGAATAAAATAGAACAGAACGGAATAGAAATATTGCCATTTGAGCAGGGTTATTGTCATCAGAATAGAATAGAACAGAATAGAAATATTGCCATTTGACCAGGGTTATTGTCACCAGAATAGAATAGAACAGAATAGAAATATTGCCAGTTGACCAAGGTTATTGTCATTAGAATACAATAGAATAGAATAGAACAGAAATATTGCCAATTGACCAGGGTTTTTTTTGTTGTTACGGAATAGAATATAATATTGCCATTTGACCAGGGTTATTGTCATTATAATACATTTACATTTAATCATTTAGCAAATGCTTTTATCCAAAGCGATTTACAAATGAGGAGAACAACAGAAGCAATCAGACCAACGAGAGAGCAACAGTATACAAATTCTGTGTCTCAGTTAGTTTATAATAGACTAGAATATAACAGAACAGAAATATTGCCAATTGACCAGGATTTTTGTTGTTAATATAACAGAATATTGCCAATTGTTGTTATTAGAATAGAATAGAACAGAATAGAATAGAAATATTGCCAGTTGGTCAGGGTTTGTCATTATAGAATATTGCCAATTGACTATGGTTATTGTCATTAGAATAGAATAGAATAGAATAGAAATATTGTCAATTGACCAGGGTTATTGCCATTATAGAATAGAATTATTGCTAATTGTTATTGTCAATAACAAAAGTTATTGTCACTATAGAATAAAATTAAAAAATAAAAGCTCAGCGGCTTTTACATCCTGACGCTGCCTTTATCATCGCGGGAGACTTGACCTGCCGGTCATGCCGAACTTTTATCAACATGTATCCTGTCCAACTAGAGGACCAAACACACTGGATCATTGCTAGACTCAGTTCAAGGATGCCTACAAAGCCCGCTCACTACCGGCTTTTGGCAAATCGGACCATGCCGCCATTTTCCTCACACCGGAATATAAACAAAGGCTCGTTCAGGATCCTCCGGTGCAGAGAGTAGTGACGCGCTGGTCCTCCCACTCAGAAGCTATGCTGCAGGCGGCTCTTGATGGCGTCGACTGGGACATGTTCCGGGCGAGTTCTTCTGACGTCAGCGAGTTCACGGATGTAGCATTAAGCTTTGTAAACACGCTAACTGAGCAAGCTACAGAAACAATAACGATAAGGACATTCTCCAATCAGAAACCGTGGGGTGGACAGAACAATCCGTGCTGCGGTTAACACACGCACTGCCGCTTACAATGAGGCTCTTCTGTCTGGGAATACGAGCGAGTACAAAGCATCGTGCTATGCTCTCCGACGCGCAGTAAGAGCCGCTAAACACAGATACAGAGAGAGAATTGAGTCTCATTTCCAGCTCAACGACTCTCGACGGATGTGGCAGGGACTGAGGACCATCTGTGCCTTCGGAAACAAATCCTCCGCGGAGGTGAGAGCAGATCCGTTGCTGGCCGACGAGTTAAACATCTTCTACGTCCGTTTCGATTGCAATGGCGGCGGTGCGTCTCTGCCGTCCAGCGCGTCAGGAAGCAGCAGGCAGAGCAGCGATGATCCTGTAATCTGAGGTCCTGCGCTGATCAGCTCGCTGGTTTGTTCACTTCCATATTTAATGAGTCCCTTGCTACCTCCGTGGTTCCCACCTCATTTAAAAAATCTGTCATTATTCCTGTGCCTAAGAACAATAAACCCTCTTGCCTGAATGACTATCGCCCAGTTGCCCTCACATCTATAGTCATGAAGGTTTTTGAGAGACTTGTAAAGAGCCACATCTGCTCCTCCATACCCGTTACTTTGGACCCTCTTCAGTTTGCCTATCGCCCAAACAGATCTACTGACGATGCCATCTCTCACGTCCTCCACTCTTCCCTCACACACTTGGACAGCAACAATGGGAATTATGTAAGGCTCCTATTCATTGACTATAGCTCAGCTTTGAACACTATAGTCCCCATCAAGCTGGCATCTAAACTCACAGACCTCGGCCTAAACTCCTCACTCTGTGACTGGATTCAAGACTTCCTCACCGGCAGACCTCAAGTGGTGAAAGTTGGCCAGTTCACCTCAAACTCCATCACTCTGAACATAGGAGCCCCACAGGGCTGTGTCCTGAGTCCCCTGCTTTACTCTCTCTACACGCATGACTGCGTGTCCTCTCACAGCTCCACATCTATTATCAAATTCGCTGATGATACTGTGGTTCTGGGCCTCATCTCCAACAACGATGAGACCGCATACTTGGATGAGGTAGAGAGACTCACATCATGGTGCCAGGACAACTGTCTCTCTCTGAATGTGAGCAAAACTAAAGAGCTGATCATGGACTTTAGGAAGAGACAGCAGCAGCCCTACACTCCTCTTATGATCAGTGGGACCCCTGTGGAGAGGATGAGTAGCTTCAAGTACCTCGGTGTAAACATCTCTGAGAACCTGACTTGGACTACACACATCCAAACACAGGTTAAGAAAGCCAGGCAAAGACTGTACCATCTGCGACAGCTGAGGAAATTCAGGGTCTCCCCAGCAATCCTGAAAACTTTCTATTCAGGGACCATAGAAAGTGTATTGACTCAGTGCATCTCAGTGTGGTATGGAAACAGCTCCAATCAGGACTGCAAAGCACTACAGAGAGTTGTGCGCTTAGCTGAGCGCATCTCAGGGTCTGCTCTCCCCTCTCTGCAGGACATCTACCTCAAACGCTGCAAAAATAGAGCTGTCAAAATCATCAAGGACTCAAATCACCCTGGTAACCGTCTATTCACTTTGCTTCCATCTGGTAAGCGCTTCCGTAGCCTGATGGCAAAAACTGAGAGACTTAGGAGGAGCTTCTTCCCCCAGGCCATCAGGCTCCTAAACTCTAACTCTGTGTCATAACATCACTTGACTCCATGTAAATATCACCATATCAATAAGCTATTCATCATTTTTTCTACCTCATATTGCTGCTATTTACATACCCTGTACAACTTTTTTGCACATTCTTTTGCACATTCCTCTTATACTACTATTTAAGTCAACAACATACTGACCTGGGGTGTATTCCAGAAAGCACAGTTAACTTACCTTCAGTTAAACCCTGAACTTTGGGTTGATTAACGCCAAACCTTGCTTACTCGAGGTATGTGGTTCCAAAAACGCGTCCGGGATTAAGTTCACTCAACTACAGGATCAAGACTCAAGACAATCTCAACAGAGCGATGAATCGACGAGTCACTATGGAAACGGGCGCTAAGAAAAAGCGCACCATGCTGTTTCTTTCTTCTTCTTTTGTTCGTTTACATGCTTAGTGCATATCGCCACCTAATTGATGGTTATGTAATCTTTTTTTTTTTCCCGTTTAATCTTCAATCCTTGAGAATATGACTTATATTTTTAGTTTGATGCTAATTATATATTAAGTCATATCAGATATGTATTTTTATTATAGAAATACATTATAGAAAATGCCAATCCATGTGTGAGATGATAATATAAAATGTAATAAGTATATATAATATAATAAATTAAACATTACCTTGTCATAGTGTTTTATAATTTATACAGATAACTGTTATATATGCCAATAAAATAAATAAAATAACCATATTAGAATAATATATTACCTTATTTATTACTTATATTAGCGCGCTATATATATATATATATATATATATATATATATATATATATATATAGCTAGGCTATATTATATAATCTAATATTATATAATGTTGTGCACTATCTGTCAGGCCCACTGAAGGCTGGTCAGTACGTCACGCGTGCACTGATAGCACTGAAGTGAACTAACCCTGAACATAACCTCCAGAGCAGGTTATCTTCAGAGAGCAAGTTACTATGGTTACTTACATGCCCTAAAAGTAACCTCCGATTTTGGAACGGAAAGCCAAGTTTATCCGCTCGCTTATCCTCAAACTTACCCGGGTATGTCACATAACCTGCTTTCTGGAATACACCCCTGCACATTTATATTTTTTATCTTATCTTATCTTTTATTTTATTGTATTCTTTTACTTTTTCTACTTTTCTTTTTCTTAATATTTGTATTCTATATAATTGCACTGTCCTTGGAGCGGACCTGACCTACATTTCACTGCTGGTTATACTCTGTATAATTGTGTATGTGACAAATAAAAATCTGGAATCTTGAAATAAGAATTAACCTAGAATCTAGAATTAACCATGATTATTATCATTAACTGAAACTAAAATGATGAAAAACACTTTCATTAAATTAACTGAAAAAAAACAGCAACTTGAACTTATTTTATGTCAGCTAGTTGCTGTTACAGTTATGGACTTTTTGTGTTTTTCCCTGTTTCAGTTCTCCTGCCTTGTTTTGTTACCTTGACCCAGTTTTCCTTAGTTGTCTTGATTATGCAATTCTGTTCACCTGTGTATCGTTAATCATCTCGTTTGCTCCTTTGTTTTGTCTGTGTATATATTCCCTCAGTGTCTGGGCTTCGTTGTGGATTGTTTTAAGTTTAGTGTGTGTGGTTGCATACTCTCCTGGTGATTCTCCTGTCCTATGTGTTTGAAGTTGGAATTAAAGGACTATTATTGTTACTCTGTAGTTGTGCGTGTCTCTACAGCCACAATACTATAACAGATGCCATGGCAACATTTCTTATTTTTATTTAGTGTAACTTGAAGTACTAAAGTAACTGCATATCAAACTTAATACAAATGGCTATGACTGATTTTTGTTTAAAAATTCTAAAATAGAAAAGAATAAAATAGAAATATCGTAAAATGACCAGGGTTTTTAACATTACATAACTAAAACTATAAAGAAAAAGTTAAATAAAATATAAAAAGCATAACCTTATTTCAACTAATTGCAATAGCAACATTTCTCATTTGTTTAGTTTAATTTAAGCATTAAAATAACTAAAACTAAATAAACTTAAATCAAAATAAATGTTAAAATAAATAAAAAAATAGACATAAAAACGAAAACTAACAAAAATGACCAAAAACACGCTTTAAAGTTACAATTAAAACAAAATATAAATATAAAAACTGATTCAGAATATTAACAAAAACTGTAATATCTAAATACTAAAATATCACTGCAAATTGCAGTATTCATAAAACAGTAGGTGAAAAATGAAAATTGTTGTTGGAATCTGTTGGGCACTTCACTATCACAACGATAGAAACATCAATATGACAAAACACAAGAAAATAATTACATCTATCAATAGTAATAATTATCATAATCAATGATTTCGCCAAGTAATATAGTCCATTATCCAAATATAGGCTGTTTACAATTGCCAACACATCACCTTAACCATACTGTAGAATAAAACAGAATTAAACTGATCACAGGTGCACAAATATCTTCTGTATTCCAGATGAGAATGAGGCTCATCCAATCAGATTACAGAACTCTGTGTAAGGATCCATGTTAATGTGCTTTAATTCACTTATCAAGCTGTGCTCTTGAAGTTTTACCTCCAGTAATTACCCAACATGCATATCTTCCTCTCACACAGACTACACAGCAGAGAAATCACAAGCCACGAGCCCTTAAGCTGCTGTTTCATCTTCTTTAAGGATTACAGAAGAACACACACTATTGATCTTCAAAGCTCATGCATGACCACGTGTGCCTCTGAAAACACCACCGCTATATTACTGTCAGAGATGAGAGGCGTCTCCATTAAAAATAGCTTCACTCAGTCTCAAAGAAACCCCTGAGACAAGCACATTCAGATTACATGACATCTGCAGTATTCAGTGCTTGGCAGGGATCATCACGAGCCCTTTATGCACACACAATGCCATATACTACAGCAAAACACACACTAGAGATCTGCAGCACGCCACACACTCAACAGATTTCACAGCTACAGTGAAGGAATAGTTCCCCTAAAATAAATGTGCTGAAAATGTGCTCCCCCTCAGGCCATCCTAGATGTACACCACCAGTCAAACGTTTTTGAACAGTTTTTTTTAAAGAAGTCTCTTCTACTCACCAAGCCTGCATTTATTTGATCCAAAATACTGCAAAAGCAGTAAAGTTTTGAAATATTTTTACTATTTAAAGTAACTAATTCTATTTGAATATATTTTAAAATGTAATTTACTCTAATTAATTGATTTCTGAAGATCATGAGACACTGAAGACTGCAGTAATGATGCTGAAAATACTGCTGCAGATCACAGAAATACATTACATTTTAACAGATATTCACATAGAAAACAGTTATTTTAAGTATCGCTGTACTTTGGTTCAAATAAATGCAGGCTTGGTGAGCAGAAGAGACTTCTTTAAAAAACATTAAAAATCTTACTGTTCAAAAGCTTTTAACTGGTAGTGTAGATGAGTTTGTTTCTTCATCAGGTTTGTATAAATGTGTCTCTGCATCAGTGTCTCAGCAATGGATGCTCTGCAGTGAATGGGTGCCGTCAGAATGAGAGTCCAAACAGCTGATAAAAACATCACAATAATCCACACCACTCCAGTCCATCAGTTAACATCTGGAGAAGACCAAAGCTTTAAAGTTTAGAGCTGTTTTGTCTTGTAAACGCTGCTTGATCTGTGCAGATTTCTCTCCTGATTCAGACCAGAACACTTTTTCACTGGAGGAAGAGTTATTATGGATTATGAACTCATATTTAAGTTACAAACATCTTAATGCTGGATGTGTTTCAGTTTTTGTCTTCTCCAGATGTTAACTGATGGACTGGAGTGGTGTGGATTATTGTGATGTTTTTATCAGCTGTTTGGACTCTCATTCTGACGGCACCCATTCACTGCAGAGCATCTATTGCTGAGACACTGATGCAGAGACACATTTCTACAAACCTGATGAAGAAACTAACTCATCCTGATCTCAGATGAACTGAGAGTGAACACATTTCCAGCACGTCTCCATACAGACAGAACAATGATTAAATCAATACATTAATATCTCCATAGTTGGCTTCTCTGATATAAATCTATAAGTCTGAGTCTTTGTTTACTCAAATTACTATCATTAATAGCGCAGCTCTCATTGTTTTCTGGTGGTGCACTGAAGGACTAATATAGTTTAATGGGCGCTTTCAAAACACTCGCTGCTGAATATGGATGAGAACTCGCGAGTCCACTGCAAACGTGCCTATTTTCGCTACGCATTTATAAAGATGTGCTAAGAATTAAAATGTCACCAAGAACACAAGGAGCGCTGGATTTGTGTGCCATTAAGTAAAACACTCAGTCTATGTTTAACTTGAGCTGCTCATTTAACTCTTCTGGGCCAAAGCCTGTGTCGAGTCTCTTCACAGCACTCTAATTGTCTTGGCTCTGATTATCTGATCATTCACTCTCAAAGGCGGAGTGTCATAGTGAAGCGAAACACACTGGAAACTCTCTCTTAGCATGCTGTCCAAAAGGGCATTGCATCAAATGCTTGACACATACAGGACAGCGACGATGCACAGGACTCCAGCTTTTTCTTGGCTGTATAGTCTGATTGCATTAGAATGAAGCTCTGTTGTAAATATCAGGGTTGGGATCGATAAAGGGCAGCAGATGGCCTCGTCTTTGAAGTGCCTCCATCCACTCGCTTCACGAGAGCCACAGCGTCACGAGCATTGATTTTCCTGCCTGTTTATTTTTGCTTCCATGTCGTTATTGTGCAGCGTTATTCTCTCCGAGACTCACCGCAAATCTGCTGGACAGAAACCAGACTCCCAAATTAACAATTATGAGCAGCAATACAAATAAAACACTGCACTGCTGTACTGCGGGCGAGTAAATAATCAACCATATTATACTGCAAGAATGATAACCAGGGTTATTAGCGTGAACTAAAACCATAAACAAATTTTAAAGAACATTTTCATTACTTGTAATGAAATTAAATAAACATGGACTGAAATAAACAAAAAAAACAAAACAAAAGGAAAATGTAGACTAAATGAAAACACAGAAATAAAAAAACACACAAAAAAATGAAAATATAAAAATTAAATCTAATTCAAAATATTAACAAAATGGCACTGTATTAATGCAAGAAAAACACCTGCTAAATAAATAACTGTCTTAGTGCCAAAAATATTCTGATATATTAATAAATTAAATTGATAATAATTTAACACTTTATGCCTTCATGTACAATGCATTATAAATGTATCAATGAAAATTCATAATAAATTACATTGCAATGCATTTAGGGGTGCCCCCGAATAATCGAGGATTCGATGCTTCGATAGGAGGAGCCTGATTCGACTCCCAATCTCACAGTCGAATATTCACGGGGAGTTTTGGCTATATGGGGTGCTCAAATCTTTGATTTCACATAGAACTACCAGTTTTCTCCCAATAAGTTAATATACAGCCTATTAAAATAATGCTGTAAATAAGAATCTGAAAAGAAAGAAGCTTCAAAAGAATATTTGAACATGCTTGAATAAATCCAACCACCCCTATAGATTTAAGTTTGACTTTCCATAATAGCCTATAAGTCGTAATATTAACATTATGTTGTATAAATAACGAAGCGTATTCTATAAATGATGAGTTAAATCGCTTTGAATAAAAACCTGCTATCAAAAGCTTCATTCTACTGGTCACCTGCAGCTCAAAACAGAAATGCAGAATATTAATAACTACTGTCATATACATAGCCTAACGTTATAATGAGAGCACTATTGTAAAAAAAAATGAAATGTTGTGAATTCTTAGGGTTTCGCTGATATCTTTTAATCAAAACATAAAACATTATATACCCCGTTTGTATCTGCGAGGCGTCCAATACACATTTCCCCTGTGTGTTAACGCCAGTAATTATGACACTGTCTGACTTGACTCTTGGTAATGTATTGTGCTCCGCCCCCAAATATATGATTCGACTATCAGACGAATATCGGCAAGATTCAAAAATTCAGATTCGACTATGAAAATCCTTAGTCGGGGACACCCCTACATTATATATTTTCATCAATTATTGTAAAATTCATTGTATTTGTACATTTTTTACATCTGAAAATGGCTGTTTGTCAAGTGTTTTAATGCATTGCATTTATGAGTAAAAAAGTATTATAATGCTTTATAACTGTAATTACAATTATTAATAAGATGCATTACAATGCATAATTAATGCATTAAAAATACTTTAATTATGCCTTATATATAAAGTCTTGCAGTAAAATGTTACCAATTTTTACCAAATTGTATTTTTTGACTGTTCCTTTTAATCACTTTTAATCAGATGTGAAGACAAATTAGGTTCATGCATGTAAGTAAAATAAAACACATGCTTTCTGAATTATCAAAATCCAAAAAAAAAGAAAAG
>NC_136746.1:30921285-30936285 GCF_936440315.1 Barbus barbus | reverse complement strand
GTGAGTTTATTGAACTCACTCATTATACGATGCTTCAGTTCTGCAGTTTGATAATCAGCGGTCAGTGAGCGTGTAAATCAGGGGTCTCCAACCCTGCTCCTGGAGAGATACCATCCTGAAGATCACATTTCACATTTATGCATTTAGCAGACGCTTTTATCCAAAGCGACTTACATTGCATTCAAGTTACAGTTTTTACATTTTATCAGCTCTTGCTTTCCCTGGGAATCGAACCCATGACCTTGGCGTTGCTAGCGCCATGCTCTACTATTTGAGCTACAGGAATCACAAGATTTCAGCTCCACCCCCAATCAAACACACCTGAACCAGCTAATCAAGGTCTTCAGGGCTACTTGATAATTACAAACAGGTGTGTTGCAGCAGAGTTGGAACTAAAGTCTGCAGGACGGTAGCTCTCCAGGAGCAGGGTTGGAGATCCCTGGTGTAAATCATTGCAGTTTGCATAAACTCAATTAGCTTATCCCTGTTTATTATTTCTGCTCACATAAACACAGTATTAATATAAGAATACTAGTGTGGTGCAAACTGAGCTGTGTGTTTTTGAAATATTGAGCTTTAAGCAATTATTTATTATTACTCACAATATTGCAGGTTTAATTCCAAAAGTCCCTTTTGAGTATTATTTTAGAAATAATTATTAAATAATTATTGTGCATTTTTAATCTAGTAAAGATTAAGTCTACTGTAAAATTATTTAAATAAAACAAAGATACAAAAAAATAGGTTATAAAAACATGTTTTATAATGCATATTTGGACAAACGTAGGAGTTCGTCCACATGTTCCATGCATGCAGACTATTTGCTTACTGTGCACATATTATATACACTATATGATGCAGAAATAAGAAGAGTAACACTATAGTACTGTATGCTGTTGATAGGAAGGGATTCTGTGTTTGATGGGCATCAGTGACAAAACCTTTGTTTAGGTTCTTAACTGGAAGAAGTATTCATTAATAAATAATATTTTTGTAAACATTATAAATTAATCATAATATAATCTACATTGCATAAATAATAAATACATATTTTAATACTTAATTTATAATAAAACTATTATTATTATTATTATAAATATAACATTTTTATTCTGGTTGGGGATTAAGTTACACTGTAACAGTTAGTAGCTTTATATAAAACAACTGTCCTCATTTAGATGCTGGATAAGTGTGTGTGTGTATGTGGGTGTGTGTGTGTGTGTGTGTGTCTGTGAGTGAGTGTGTGAGTGTGTGTGTGTGTGTGTGTGTGTGTGTGTGTGTGTGTGTGTGTGTGTGTGTGTGTCTGTGAGTGTGTGTGTGTGTGTGTGTGTGTGTGTGTGTGTGTGTGTGTGTGAGTGTGTGTGTGTGTGTCTGTGTCTGTGTCTGTGTCTGTGTCTGTGTCTGTGAGTGTGAGTGTGAGTGTGTGTGTGTGTGTGTGTGTGTGTGTGTCTGTGAGTGTGTGTGTGTGTGTGTGTGTGTGTGTGTGTGTGTGTGTGTGTGTGTGTCTGTGAGTGTGTGTGTGTGTGTCTGTGAGTGTGAGTGTGTGTGTGTCTGTGTCTGTGTCTGTGTCTGTGTCTGTGAGTGTGAGTGTGAGTGTGTGTGTGTGTGTGTGTGTGTGTGTGTCTGTGAGTGTGTGTGTGTGTGTGTGTGTGTGTGTGTGTGTGTGTGTGTGTGTGTGTCTGTGAGTGTGTGTGTGTGTGTCTGTGAGTGTGAGTGTGTGTGTGTCTGTGTCTGTGTCTGTGTCTGTGAGTGTGAGTGTGTGTGTGTGTGTGTGTGTCTGTGAGTGTGTGTGTGTGCCTGTGAGTGTGAGTGTGAGTGTGAGTGTGTGTGTGTGTGTGTGTGTGTGTGTGTGTGTCTGAAGCCTAATGATGGAATTACAAGACAAAGGAAAACTACACAGAGAATGAATGAAGGGAGACAGAGAATCTGATGGAACAAACGCACCAGAACCAACAAAACCACAGCAGACACACATTCAGTGTTTTCTTTTTTTCTTTAGCATCATTAAGATACTATTAAAGTTTTAGAAATGCTTACAATTACTTTTTAACTTATATTTGTTCAGTTTTAATTTGAGCAATTCTGTTGTGTGCCTTCTGTGTCATTTTTAGTAGTTTTTTTTTTTATATGTCAATATAGTTTTTACTAATTTTTATTTTGGTTTTAGTTATTTTAGAACATCAAGTTGAACTAAATTAAAATGAGAAATGTTGCCTTGGAAAGTAGCAGAAATAATAATAATAATTTATATGATTTTATATGATATATAGCAACCATTTATGTCAACAATATACAGTAGATTTCATTTCTATATGCAACCTTATTAAATAACATATAAACTAAAAATCAGCATTTTTGGTCAAATGCATGTCAATGTTTTGTATTTACTTACTATAATATGAACATGTATTAGGATGGATATACATGTACTTGACATGTCCTATATACAGTATATATATATACATACAGTTGAAGTCAAAAGTTTACATACACCTTTCAGAATCAGCAAAATGTTCATTATTTTACCAAAATAAGAGGGATCATTCAAAATGCATGTTATTGTTTATTTAGTGCTGACCTGAATAAGATATTTCACATAACAGATGTTTACATATAGTCCACAAGACAAAATAATAGTTTAATTGATAAAAATGACCCCGTTCAAAAGTTTACATCCCCTTGATTCTTAATACTGTGTTGTTAGCTGAATGATCCACAGCTGTGGTTTTTTAGTTTAGTGATAGTTGTTCACAGGGGTGGTGATGGCGCAGTGGATAAGACACATGCCTTTGGTGTGAGAGACCCGGGTTCGAATCCACTGTGAGACACCAATGTGTCCCTGAGCAAGACACTTAACCCCCAGTTGCTCCAGAGGCGTGCGACCTCTGACATATATAGCAATTGTAAGTCGCTTTGGATAAAAGCGTCAGCTAAATTAATAAATGTAAATGTTCATGAGTCCCTTGTTTGTCCTGAACAGTTAAACTGCTGTTCTTCAGAAAAATCCTTCAGCTCCCACAAATTCTTTGGTTTTCCAGCATTTTTGTGTATTTGAACCCTTTCCAACAATGACTGTATGATTTTGAGATCCATCTTTTCACACTGAGGACAACTGAGGGACTGATATGCAGCTATTACAGAAGATTCAAACACTCACTGATGCTACAGAAGGAAAAACATGCATTATAAACTTTTGAACAGAATGAAGATGAGTACATTTTTCTTGTTTTGCCTAAATATCATATTTTTTCATTTAGTACTGCCCTTCAGAAGATACTTACATGTTTTACCGGAAGACAAATTAAGTTAAATTTACCTTGATCTTCAAATTCAAAAAGTTTTCACGCCCCAGCTCTTAATGCATGGTTTTTCCTTCTGGAGCATCAGTGAGTGTTTGAATCTTCTGTAATAGCTGCATATGGGGAAAGGGAAGTGATGTGTGGCCAAGTATGGTGACCTATACTCTGAATTTGTGCTCTGCATTTAACCCATCCAAGTGTACACCCAGTAGTGAACATACACCCGGAGCAGTGGGCAGCCAACGCTGCGGCGCCCAGGGAGCAGTTGGGGGTCCGGTGTCTTGCTCAAGGGTCTCACCTCAGTCGTGGTATTGAGGGTGGAGAGAGTGTTGGTTATTCACTCCCCCACCTACAATCCCTGCCGGACCTTCGGCTTACAAGTCCAACTCTCTCTCCATTAGGCCACAACTGCTCCAGTACATGTATATCCATCCTAAAACCTGTCAAAACATGTTGACATTATAGTATCAACTCGCTCGCTCGCTCTCTCTCTCACACACACACACAAACAACATCTATAAAGAAGAAAAAATAAGATCAACATTAATAATCTCAACCTGCAAATAAGATATAACACTGACGTTTGTAACTCCAGATCCTGATGACCAGCGTCAACATGAGCATCACACTCGCCTCAAAGCATCATGAACTCATCAACCTGAAGTCAACATGAAATCAAACTGACGTATTGTGATGGTTTCATCAAAGTCTAATGGTCATTTGGTGCTTTAGTCTTCTCTTTCATGACTACAGGCTCCACACTGCATCTTCAGTGAGGAACACACTCTGAATCACACTGAATTATTGATGCCAGCCAAGAGAGCAGCTCAGAATTAGTGGTAAAGCAGTCAGACTGAAGCAGATGAAAGAACAGCCAAAGATGACAGAAGATCTGGGACTCTGTGTGCTTGATAAGTGTTTCTCACAGCTCAGTCTTTACCTACTTCATTAAAGGGCCGTACATGCAGATATATGCACACACACACACAAACACATTATCTAATACAAATAACTGTCTCAGGAAGCACACGTGAAATGTTTATTCTCAGCTCATGCATATTTGATTTCAATAACATGTGACGCGTTTTACCCTGCGGCGCATCAGTCTACGGCTCCTCATCAAGCTCAGCGTCAGGCTGTGATACGTCTTCCATAATTGTTTTACATGCATGCACTAAATCTCTCACTTTTGTCAATTTACAATTTAATTAAAGGAACATTTCAGCCAAAAATGTAAATTCTGTGATCATCCTAATGTTACTTTGCTGTGAGTACATTGATTCACATTCAGTAAGATATGAGCATGAGTAATTAGCTTGTTGCAGTTTGCTTGTTGCAGGCCACCGGTGTCGCTAATAAGAGTTTCTGAATTCTGCATATAGAGCCTTTAAAAGGCAGACGACAAAACTGCAGCGTGCTTATAATAAACAGAACATATGTGACCCTGGAACACAAAACCAGTCTTAAGTGTCGATTTTTTTTCAAATTGATATTTATACATCATCTGAAAGCTAAATAAATAATCTTTCCATTGATGTATGGTTTGTTATGATTGGACAATATTTGTCTGAGATACAACTATTTGAAAATCTGGAATCTGAGGGAGCAAAAAAATCTAAATATTGAGAAAATCACCTTTAAAGTTGTTCAAATGAAGTTCTTAGCAATGCATATTACTAATCAAAAATTAAGTTTTGATATATTTACGGTAAGCAATTTACAAAATGTATCCATGGAACATGATCTTTATTTAATATCCTAATGATTTTTGGCATAAAAGAAAAATCTATAATTTTGACCCATACAATGTATTGTTGTCTATTGATACAAATATACCCCAGCGACTTAAGTGGTCCAGGGTCACATATGATATGTTGGTGTGGATGCTAATATACTTATCATTAGTTATCGGTTTTGGTGTGAACAGGCCTTAAATGATGACAAAACAGTTTTTGTTCGCATTCTCAAATTCTTTCTGCAGCTCTTTTTGGACATTATGTATAAAAACAGGCCTGAGTCTACAGCTCAATGTGGGTCACATATTTCCTCCAGATACTCATGAGAAACTGACAAAACACAGATCTCAGGCTGAAGCAAACCTCATGAGCTTCTCTCGCTCCTTCTCTCTCTCCCTGGAGTCCTCTTTCATGTAAGGATCATGAGGAATAACCCTTTTTCTCGTCTAGCAGCATCAAAGCGGCTGTATGCGTGATGAAACACAAACCGTTCTCCAGCATTAACGCCGCACACCGATTACCGATGTGAGAATCTCGTGGAAGGGTGAGAGAATCAAACCAGCAGACAGATCAGATCTCATGTCTATCCCAGAGAACCGCTGAGGATTCTGATAATGATGTGGATATTATTATCACTGTGTGGTTAAACTGGCTTTATTTCAGTTAAATGACAAATACTGTCAAAATCTCGTCCTACGTCCGCCAAACCTTCAGTCTGTTCAGAATCAGACTTTCTGTAATGGATGATCAGATATCTGTAGTCTTATCCAAAACATCTCTGACAGTAATTCCTCCTGGAGATCTCAAGTATCATCCATCAAACACAGCAGAGACCTTCAGTCTGTTCCGGCTCAGACTACAGTTACTCGTGTATTGGACTTTACATGTTGATCAAAACACCCCAGACATATAAGAAAGGAATAGTTCAGCCAAAGATGAAAATCAGCTGGAAATGTGCTCATCCTCAGGTCTTCTCCAGATGTTAACTGATGGACTGGAGTGGTGTGGATTATTGTGATGTTTTTATCAGCTGTTTGGACTCTCATTCTGACGGCACCCATTCACTGCAGAGCATCCATTGCTGAGACACTGATGCAGAGACACATTTCTACAAACCTGATGAAGAAACACACTCATACTGATCTCAGATGAGCACATTTTCATTATGTGAACTACTCCTTTAACAGAATGTTCTTCCATCAGCTCTTTCTTTCTTGTCTGAATGTACAGCCAACAATACCTTCAAATGTCAAGGATGTCAAGCAAAAGGATTTGTGAATCCAACATTTTTATACTTCTCTCCTTTGTACTTGCAATTTAAGTAATGTTCATCAATAAAACCCATGAAAACAAATACACAACAGCGTTCGGTCGTGTCCTGAACTCAACTCATTATCCCGCACATAATTGTAATTACTTTCACATTCATTAGTGCAGTGATTTTCATGTAACAGAAGCAAGCAGCATCGAGTCCATACTGTATCTAAATGGGTCATTACGCGTCCTCCTCCAGTCACATCATATGATTACAGATCCACAGTGAACTGACCTCATTTCTGGCTTTTCTGACACGTTCTGACCTACAGACTACAGCTTTCCTCTTCAAATGTGGCATAACTCCCTCAACAAACACATGTTCAGTCACCATTCATGCCTTTTCTGATAGAGCGGTATAATTTCCCTGGATTTCCGTAATCCTCACTAATTAACCAATTAAACAGCAAATGATTTAATTGGCAGGTTTTGTTCCTGCGTTCCAGCTGATCTCTATAGTCACATTGAAATCGGATTTGAAATGTAATACGCCTTAAAGAGGCAGAAAACAATAAGTGGAACATTTGCATTGCGCACCCATATGACGAAAAAATGTATTTTTTCTGCCAAAATATATTTTAAATATATGTTGTAAACAGTGAAGCTCCATGAAATGTATTTTTGAAATGAACAAATATTTAGTTTCAACCTTCACATACCAAAATAAAAGTATTTCAGAGGCAAGAAAACACATTTCCAATCTGACAGCAGCCTACTTTTCAGCTGAATGCAAATATGAGATTAAAAAAATATCTAAAAAAATATATATTTATAATGATTTAATAATGTTTACATTTTATGGAACATTGTATTTTCTTGCTAATTTTTATTCATGTTAACACTTGTTAATAAGCTTTTCTTCAAATAGGACATGTTTTTAAAAAGATGTATTTATATTTTTTAAATATATTTTTTTATATTTTGGTATATTTACATAAATATAATATTTTAGCAGATATTTTTGTCCATTATTTTGAAATGTATCCAAAAATATATTTGAAAATATATATATTTGTTGTATGGTTTGTTAATAAGACATCTGCTATATTCAGAATCATGATCTCAGTTTCTTCTGTATTTATAGCATAAGTTGCAGCATACTGCCTTTTCAAACACACAGTACTCAGTGCGAGTAAAAGTGAACTAAAATGAAGAATAATGCATGTTTTACTGTCCAAGACCATTAATAAAACGACCTAGAAACATAATTTACACTTTAATGAGGAAAACAGAAAATAAATTAATACACTTGCACTTGAATTCTGAACTCTGTATAAATCAGCCTCAGAAAATACTGTTGTCATCAGTTTTATAAACCCAAGCATGCACCAGTTCATCCAGCAAAAGCTCGTCTGTGTTTCTAAATGCACTGATACATTAGATCAGATTCACTGTTTAAAAGGTTCTTAAAATGTGTAGCATCATGTGGTAAATGCACTGTTTTAAAGTCAGAAACACAGTGATGTTAGGAGTCAGATGCACATGCTGTCTGTGTGATGTTGTGATGCAGTGTGATCCTCACCATCCTCTTTGTCGTCGAAGACGGGTCTCTTGGATGAACTGTTCGCTCCCATCCTCTTCTTCCACTTGCCCCAGTGAAACATTGATGCTCTGCTCTCATTCCTTTCAGCGCGACGGAAACTGATGCTGCTGGATGCCTCTAAAACACGAGCATCTCTGACCAACGCCGCTGCGCTCCGGGAACAACGGGTCTAGAGACTCACACACTGAATCTCGGAGCTGGAAACGTGTCTGGATCCGCTCAGACTGACGGTGAGCTCCAGCAGCAGCAGCGACTATATCAGCCTCCCCTCCCTCACGCGCACGCGCACGCGCGACCTACCACTGAACTACAGATTTCATATTAGTCTACCTTGGTGTGTTATGAGACATTAAAGTCAATAAAAGAAAGAAAACATATGTGCTATGTGTCCCTGGACCACAAAACCAGCCATAAGGGTCAATTTTTCTAAACTGGGATTTCTACATCATCTGAAGCTGAATAAATAATGTTTCCATTGATGTATGTTTGTTAGGATAGAACAATATTTGTCTGAGATACAACTATTTGAAAATCTGGAATTTTGAGGAAATCGCCAAATGAAGTCCTTAGCGAAGCATATTAGGCTACTAATAAAAAATTAAGTTTTTATATAATTAGGAAAGGGAATTTACTAAATATCTTCATGGAACATGATCTTTACTTAATAATCTAATGATTTTTGGCATAAAAGAAAAATGGATATTTCTGACCCATACAATGCAATTTTTTCTGGCTATTGCTACAAATATACCTGCGCTCCAGGGTCACATGTTTATAGTAGTGCTGTCAAACGATTAATCGCGATTAAATCGCATTCAAAATAAAAGTTATTGTTTGCATATGTATGTGTTCTATGTATATTTATTATGTATAAATACACACACGTGCGGTATTTATTTTTAAAATATTTACATGTCTATAATTATATTAATATAATTTATATTATAGATAAATATATTTAATGTATAAACATAACATATTTTTCTGAAATATATACATGTATGTGTGTGTATTTATATATAATAAATATACACAGCACACATATATTATGTAAACAATAACTTTTATTTTGGATGCGATTAATCGCGATTAATCGTTTGACAGCACTAATTTAATATATACAATATACCAGTTTGCAAGCAGTGAAATTGGTTATTTTTGTAGGCTAAAATAACAGAAAGGAATGAAACCGGAAGTCTCGCACATTCGAGCGGATGTTAAATTGAGGTGGATGTTGAGGGAGACGTGATGGAGATTTTGGATTGACTTGAAGAACACATGAATAATACATATATATTTAATATATAGCCTAGTCTATTATATAAGCGACATTATATAAAATTGAGGTGTTCTTCAAGTACTACATCCAAAGCCATTGTAAATCTTACAGCAAAAGGGATCAAAATGGTAAAATACCAGAAACTAAAAAAGAAATATTAGGCGTTATTTGTAGTTGTTGTAGTTGTTTTTGTTGTTGTTGTTTGTGTGTGTGTGACATACATAACAACAAAACGTGTCTTAAAAGTCCTGATCAGGTAGAAATAATTCTGAAATAATTCCTTTGTAATTTAAAATAATTTATATTTTACCACATGAAGCACATTGTTACCTGAGCAAGCTTTTTTATAGTGAGTCTACTATTTAATAAAACCTATTGAGATATTATTAAATTTCGGGGCGTTTTTTCTTTAAATTATTGTTGGTTTACTTCTTCGCCGTTTCACAAATAAATGAACAAAAACAATTAATTAAATTAATGATTAAGACATTTCAGTCAGGGTAAGTTTTGATACTCTCTGTGTATTTGTCAAACGCGTTCGGATGTTTGGCCTCCGCCGCTCGCCGTAGTTTTGGTTTCGCTTTCACGCGCCGTCACCATAGCAACGACTGACAACATCCCATCCGGCAGCAGTCATAACCTTCAGCAGCTGATGTGATTATTACAGGATGGTTCATGCTCTGCTGCTGTTCTAATAATCAAACATGAGTGAGCTCCATCTGAGCCTCCACCGTGAAGAAGGAGACACGCTGCACCTGAGCAGAAGAGCCCTGAAGAGCATCCCAGCACCTGTGTTAAACATGACACATCTACAGGTAGAGTAACAGCACAATGCATTCTTATATTGAGTTCAGACTCTCATGCGTTCCTCTGCATGTTCTAGAGTTTGTATCTGGAGGGGAACGAGATCAGCAGCCTTCCTGAGCGTTTCTTCAGCAGGCTGTCGTCTCTGGTCTGGTTGGATGTGAGGAACAATCGACTCACAGGTTTACCGGCCGCCATCGGACAACACCGGCGAGTGAACAAGCCATGCAAAAACCAATCAAAACGCACTCATTCTTCATCAGATTTGGAGAAATGTCTCAGCAATGGATGCTCTGCAGTGAATGGGTGCCGTCAGAATGAGAGTCCAAACAGCTGATAAAAACATCACAATAATCCACACCACTCCAGTCCATCAGTTAACATCTGGAGAAGACAAAACCTGAAACAAATCCATCATTAAGACGTTTTTAACTGAAATACCATAGAGTCCATAATAACTGGACAGATGTCTCTCATACTGATGGCACCCAAACAGGCAAATACTGATTTTATTATTCAGCTAGAGTGTGGAGGGATATGAAATACAAGAAACTACACTAAAAAACATTTTCAGTCAGAATTAGCTGAGAAACAAACTGAATTCTGAAGAAGAAAACTCTTTGTGTTTTTTACAAATTTACAGTGTAGCACGGCTATGAAGGAAATCACTGACAGTGCCAAAAACATATTTTCTTACAAATATCTAAAAATTAATCTTAAATCATTTACTTGAGAAGAACAAATGACTTATGATATGAAATCTTGTTTTCAAAAATAAAAGTATCAAAATGAAATGAGTTTATTCTTAAAACAAGAACAAATATCTGCCACTGATAGATGTTTTTTCTTGTTTTAAGCATAAACACTCCCTTTTTTTTTAATACATGTTTTAGAAAACGACTTAATTACATCATTTTTTATTTCAAGTCTTGATTTAAGGATGTTTAGATATTTGTGCTGAAAAACAAGACAGAAATACTAAGAACAAACATCATTTTTGCAGCTCAATGATCAATTTTACACTTTAGCTTTATTAGACAATTAATATTTAATATTACCTAACTGCACTGACTCGATCAGATGAGAACAAAACTTGAATAATGACTCTATTGTCTTCTATAGAGACTGAATTTGCTTCATAATGGTTGAATTTCACAACATTAACAGTTATTTTTCTCTTTATCACTGTGACGATGCTTTGAAACAATCTATATCGTGTATATATAGCGCTGTAGAAATAAATGTGACTTGATATACAGTTGAAGGCAAAACTTTACATTCACACACACACACAGACACACACACACACACACAGACACACACACACACACACACACATCTTATGCTTTTATAGGTTCATCCAAGGAGTTAACAGATTTGACTAAGTAAGTTTACAGTTTATTTAATGCTATACTATGGGAAACAGTGATCATCTGATCAATAATTTATCATGTCTCTTCCCTTTCTCCCTCAAACACACAGACACATACACAGGATGTCATAACTATATAGGCCTATAGTTTTAGGATTCATCAGTACGGATTATAGTTTTATTATATTAATAAATTACACTTTTTAGAAGTTTTTAATGTGTCAACTCTCACTCTTTCCTACCTATTATTATATGGCTTTAGTGCTTTTATGGAATAGGAGCTGATATACATATTCAAGCGCGTGCAAATTCTGTATTCTGATCGTATGTAGTGGGCCGGTCTGGGCCAAAATGACTGTAACTGATAAATTCTTGATAAAAATAGGATGTTTAAGGATGTTTAGATATTTGTACTGGAAAACAAGACAAAAATACTAAGAAAAAACATAATTTTTTGAAGTTTAATTATAGTTTAGAGTCACAAATATCATGACTGCAGTGATCACAATCCAGTAAATCATTGTAAATGAAGCTTTTCGTTCTTTCTTTGTCTTTAAGGTGCTTGAAGACGTTACTGTTGGAGGGCAACCCGATCTCAGCGCTTCCTCCAGAGCTGGGTTTGTACGCACACGTGTGTTTGTGAAGCATGTGACGAACACGTGATGTTGACTTTGTACCTCTGTCTTTCCTCAGGTCACGTGATCTCGCTGAAGGCCTTGAGTCTGAGGACGTGTCCGCTCACGTTTCCTCCTCGAGACATCTTGGACCGTGGCCTGCCTTCCATTCTCCGTTACCTGCGCTCCTCACAACTGGGTGAAGGTGAAAGAAACCTGAGAGCGAGGTGTAGATGTGTGTGTGTGTGTGTGTGTGTGTGTGTGTGTGCCATCTGTGGCTTTGCATAAAAAGGATGGCCTGCCTCAAAAATAGCTCCTTGCCCTGGTTCTGCTTGACTGGTGTGAGATCTGTTCCCTTGGAGACGCTCGTGAAGCTCAGCTGGATTCTGGCGCTGCTGCGAAAACGATCAATAACCCCAGACGCAATAATCTCACACTCATTAGACTGACGAGTGATAAAGTCAGCTCTCGTCTGATTATACACTGCATTACTGGGGAATGATGCTGAGATCTTAATGAGGTTTAAAATGAAAATCAAATAATCAGCAGGAGTGTGGTTTGATTGGAGAGGCTGAAAAAAACACAATCCTAACCTCATTAAATCCTAAATCAGGGTACCGACTGAACCAGTGCTATTTTAGTATTATTTGTTTTTATTAGTGCTGTCAAATGATTAATCCATTCCAAAATAAATGTTTTTGTTTACATAGTATATGTCTGTGTACATATATATGTATTTACATGTACTGTATATATTTATATGAATATAAATTATATCATATTTAAATATATTTAGTATATAAACGTAACATATTTTTCTTAAATATATACATGTATGTGTGTGTATTTATATATACATAATAAATATACACAGCACACACATATTATGTAAACAAAAACTTTTATTTTAGAAGTGATTAATCATGATTAATGATTTGACAGCACTAATATATATATATATATATATATATATACATATACATGCAAAAAATATAAATATAAAAACTATTTAAAAATATTAATATATTATAAAAACTATAATAGTATAACTTTACACTGAAAACTATTTTATAGTTGCCATTTTAGTTATCATTAAGAACACTGGGTTGAAACATAAGAACTATGAGCTGGGATTAAAGTTAAGTGTGAGAAGTGTTTCAGTGGTTGAGGGTTGGTTGAATCACTATGAGCACCTGTTATAGTGATGACTGACGTAACAAAAACCACTAATAATCAAAGATCCGCTCCTGTTTATGTGTGAGCGTGAGCTCAGTGGTCATGTTTAAGTGTGTGTCACCTCAGTTTGTGTCTCATCCAGAGGCTCCTGCCGTGGAGAAGCTGCGTCTGTCTGAGCTGGATCGGTGTGAGGAGAGCGAGCCGGAGATATTGCGCTTTGAGGAGCTCCGGCGCAGGATGATCCAGATGGAACGGGCTGAATTAGAGTCGGCCGGCGACGGAGGAACCAGAACACAGAACATCAGGAGCTGCAGAGCTGGATCCCATCACCAGACCTGATTTCAGTAACAAGAGAAACAGCTGCTGCTTGATTAGATTCTGCTGCTGATTAAACATCACACGGGTCTCTGTGTCTGTACTCGCTAATGGACAGAGGAGTCCAGCTGTCTAGTGAAAGTTCAGACGCTTAAAAATAAAGGTTCCACAAAGTCTGTTGGTTCCGTGATGAACGTTTAACATCCATGGAGCCTTTCCAAGGTCTTTGGAGTTTTAAAATGTGACCCTGGAACACAAAACCAGTCATAAAGGTCCATTTTTTGAAATTGAGATTTATGCATCATCTGAAAGCTGAATAAATAATCTTTCCATTGATGTATGGTTTGTTATGATCGGACAATATTTGTCTGAGATACAACTATTAGAAAATCTGGAATCTGAGGGAGCAAAAAAATCTAAATATTGAGAAAATCTCCTTTAAAGTTGTTCAAATGAAGTTCTTAGCAATGCATATTACTAATCAAAAATGAAGTTTTGATATATTTACAGTAAGAAATTTACAAAATATCTTCATGGAACATGATCTTAATATCCTAATGATTTTTGTCATAAAAGAGAAATGTATAATTTTGATCCATACAATGCTACAGATATACCTGTGTTACTGATGACTGCTTTTGTGCTGCAGGGACACATATGTGTTACAAAAATGGTTGTTTTAAGAACTGTATACTGACAGGTCCTTTGGGGAACCAAAAATGGTTCTTCTAATAGTTCTAACCTCTATTTCTAAGGGTGCGAAAGTGCATTCTTTTATAAATTAGTGCAAAATTTGAAAAGAACAGTTGAATTGACATGAACAAAACCTGATGATCATGTTCTCCAGCAGGATGTGAGAAGATCCAAAGAGCATCTGGAGCTTCAATGGAAGAAGAACATAACTGAAAAATTAAATGAGCGAATAAAAAAAAATTCACTCAGAAATTGCTAGCAAATTTCACAAATAATTACAAAGAAACATCAAGTGGCACATGAGTTAAACAATCATTTTTGTAATTTTTGTGTACAAAGAGTCACATGGTCACATTCTGACCGTCATAAAAAAATAGTGTACAATCTGAAAGATTTCTTCATTCATTTTACATCATAATTTTTCTGTTTTCAATTTGTTTCAAACCTCTGAACCATATTTCCAGAATTCAATGGAAAGAAAATCCCAGACCAGGTATTTTTTAGGCCTCACAGTATTCACTGAAAAAAAACATTTTCACTCAGAAATGGCTAGTAAAGTAAAGTTCACACATAAATACAAATAAACACAAGTACAGGGTTTCTGCGGCTCTTAAAAAGCCTTAATTTGTCCCTTCACAAATTAAACCCTTAAAAAGGTCTTAAATCTGAACAGAAAATATTAAATTCATGAAGTCGTGGCATTAAATGTTGCACACAATACAAAAATGAATGTGTTATTTTCCAGCACAATTATCTAAACATCCTTAAATCAAGATACATTTAGATGCAAAATGAAGATATGAAGTCTTGCTTTCTGACAAATTGATGAAAATGAAGTGAGTTTATAATTAAAAC